>NC_090266.1:1175292762-1175592762 GCF_040414725.1 Anabrus simplex
AGTGAATGTGCTGGGTATAGTAAAGTGGAAACTTTGGTCATCAACCGATGTAACGTAATTGTGTTTAGCCTTCAGCTTAGAAACTTGGATGGTCAGGGGGTCATCAACCTCAGTGACTTATATTAGGGCCATATGCCACTGTAGCATCATTTTCCTTGCGGTCATCATCCATAATTACTTTAAAGTAACTTAGAAGTTTAGATGTCGGTCCATGACATAGACGCAGGTCACATCGATTCAATTAAGGGTCCGTGCCATAGAACCAATGTGTGGCACACACCGATTGGACTGCCATAATTATACCCAGAGTCCAGAGTTCATGTTACGAGGGCTGGACCATAACGAATCACTATGATGATACATGTGGTCTCACATGGAAGCCGAATTTAAGGATTTCCACACTTTCCTTTCTTTAATAAAAAATGAGACAATGGTTTCTAGTAAGAATGCCCATCAGGCAGTTACGTCAAAAGCTCACCAGTGTTCTACCCTTCTATGTAATAAAATGATAGTGGTGTCCAGTGGACACGTTTAATTTCAGTGATACCGTTGACATATCAGAATGCTTCAGAATTTCCTGAATAAATAGGAATCTTTTAAACAGACCTTTCATTCAAGTAGATAGATTAGAATTACTGAACCCTACCTTTACCTCAGCAAGTGACGAAGAACCCGATACGACCCAAGAGACAGATCTCATGAACTTTGCTGATAGGTAAGAAAGGTAGGTATCCCTCAATATGGACCTAAAGGGTTCAGTATGTATGTATGTATGTATGTATGTATGTATGTATGTATGTATGTATGTATGTATGTATGTATGTATGTATGACTGGCTGAAGAGGTTGATAAATTGTATTTTCAACGGCAAGAAGACTTTTATTAACTTTTCATTTGGAACACAGAATTTTAAAGAGGAGAAGACTCATTTCTTTACAACCCGTCCTAACACGTAAAACTCAAAATCAATCTCCTTGAAACTGTAGGTATACAGCTGTGTGATGGACTAATCAATGTCAATCAATGTGAGTTATCCAGAGTACAGGGTGACGTAGTCGTAAAAATTAGCGGAAGAATTACGAAGTATTCCTGTACGAAATCACGAACATAAAGTATTGTGCAAAGTTGCCAACACTCTTTGTGCAAAACAGGCTTCTTTCCGCGAAAATGAACCAGAACTTTCCGCTAATTATTTTACTCTTTTTTTCAAGTAACCTTCCTTCACGTCATGATATGTAGGAAGGAGTTTTTCTAAGTATAGATCTCTAAATCATTTATAACCAGATGCCCTTTTAGTTCACCTGTTTAAAAATAAGTTGTATGAAGTTAAGGCTTTTTTTTATTTAATCAGTTTACAGTTCGGTTCGTTTCTTCCCCAGAATCAGTGAGTGATCAGACCTCTACCGCCTCAAGGGCAGTGTCCTGGAGCGTGAGACATTTAGCCGGGGATACAACTGGGGAGAGTGATCAGTACCTCTTCCAGGCGTCCTCACCTGCTATGCTGAACAGGGTCCTTGTGGGGAGATGGGAAGATTGGAAGGGATAGGCAAGGAAGAGGGAAGGAAGCGGCCACGGCCTTAAGTTACGTACCATCCTGGCATTTGCCTAGAGAAGAAGTGGAAAACCACGGAAAACTTCTTCAAGGACGGCTGAGGTGGGAATGGAATCCCCTATGATTATTATTATTATTATTATTATTATTATTATTATTATTATTATTATTATTATTATTATTATTATTATTATTATTATTAATATTAAACTATGTTTTGACACGAAACATCTACTTAACTAATGATGTAAAAATAAGCGTTTGCAGAAAGATGAGGTCTCCTTCCATGGTTCGTTGTGTTCCCCAGTGAGCTGGAGCAAGGATGTTTAAAGCTCGCTTGTAGAACAAGTTAACATCCAGCCATGTCAACTCCCTTCCTCAGTGTGGGATAGCAGCAGGAAGTGTATCACTTACAGGCTCTATTATACTGTCCCCTCAAATGGTGTGCTGCAGGAATAAGAAACAGAGCGACTTCCTGTAGAAGTGAGCACTCAGAAATACTTATGAGTATATTCCCGCGCATGTATCATAGTATAGCAACTTATCCAGTCTAATAATAATAACATAATAATAATTAGGGGCCCTTTAAACAACAAGCATCATCAATAATATTAATAACAATAATAATATTAATAATAAAAATAATAGTCCGGCCTGTGTGGTGTAGTGGTTAGTGTGATTAGCTGCCAGTCCCGGAGGCCCGGGTTCGATTCCGAAATTTGAAAAGTGGTACAAATGGTACATTTAGCCGGGGATACAACTGGGGAGAGGGATAAGTACCTCTTCCAGGCGTCCTCACCTGCTCAGTCTCGGGAGGTCAGCTGAGCAGAAGGATGGTCCATTCCCACCTCAGCCATCCTCGAAGTGGTTTTCTGTGGTTTCTCATTTATTCTTCAGGCAAGTGTGGGGTTGGTACCTAACTTAACTAAGGTCACGACCACTTCCTTGTCTATCCCTTCCACTCTTCCGTATACACAGTACATAACAATACATGTCACTTCAGCGGAAACAACAAAAGATAGACAGATGAAAAGAATACTACATTCATCAAGAAATGTAACAAGCGGCACGGATTTACTTCATCTTGCGATAATGCGAAAATGAATGGCAAACCAGCTGGTCAGGAGATTGTTGTTTGAAGTGTTACATTTTAATCACATAGGCATCCGATGCTGTATTCTTACAGTACAAATCGTCCATTGTTACCATCATGCAGGAAATCCTAAATTATTTCACGGTTTTCATCTACATATTTCATATTCTTTTTCATTTCTGTATTTTTCTTTTTTTTCTCTTCTGTACACATCTCTCTCCATTTCTACATCGTGATTATTCCTTTCGATGTTTATTCCGTTTTGTAAGTTATTCATCGTGTTTCCGTCGTGTTTCTTGTTCTCCTTCAATTAATGCGCGACTTAAATAATTGTACCATAAGCTAAATGAATGATTAAAACTATTCTGCGATTTGCGAATGTGATTTAATGGTGTAATCATCATCATCATCATCATCATCATCATCATCATCGTCATCATCATCTGTTTACCCTCCAGGTTCGGTTTTTCCCTCGGACTCAGCGAGGGATCCTACCTCTACCGCCTCAAGGGCAGTTTCCTGGAGCTTCAGACTCTTGGTCGGGGGATACAACTGGGGAGTATGACCAGTACCTCGCCCAGGCGGCCTCACCTGCTATGGTGAACAGGGGCCTTGTAGGGGGATAGGAAGATTGGAAGGGATAGGCAAGGATGAGGGAAGGAAGCGGCCGTGGCCTTAAGTTAGGTACCATCCCGGCATTCGCCTGGAGGAGAAGTAGGAAACCGCGGAAAACCACTTCGAGGATGGCTGAGGTGGGAATCGAACCCACCTCTACTCAGTTGACCTCCCGAGGCTGAGTGGACCCCGTTCCATCCCTCGTACCACTTTTCAAATTTCGTGGCAGAGCCGGGAATCGAATCCGGACCTCCGGGAGCGGCAGCTAATCACGCTAACCACTACACCACAGAGGCGGCTAATGGTGTAATACCTTTCCAAAAATTCGTAAGTAGGGCCTTCATAAAATGTGTGACAATAATAAACACCCGAAATTAAGTGGGAAGGCATTTCGTAAACTAGCAAACGACAGAGAGAGCTGTGGAAGAGTTGATCGACGAGTTCGCTACCGCCCAGATGAGACGAAAACTTTAATGATTAGTGAGTTTATTTTCATCTTTAAAAATGATCAGGTGCTGAATACTCTGATGCTGTGTAATTTTAAAAATATTACTTGTATGGAGTAGCATATACTAGTGCATTGAAAGTTCAGTAGAGTTATTGGTTTTTCCTTGTGTCGTGTCGGGCGTGTGGATGATGTAATAGCCGCCTGACCCAGTGATGCCATGGTCTCAGCTAGCCTGCGGTAAGCTTACGTACAGCGTATACCGTGATTGCTTCTTATACAACAGTAGTGGATTGGTATAGTGCGTTTCATGGATTTTCAACCAAATATTGAATAGCGTATATTTGTGTGCTGTAGCTTCTTAGAAGCCAATTCGCACCAAAACGTTGAAGATTCACGAGGCTCCTTTTGTTCTTTTTGCTAGTGGTTTAACTTTGCACCAACTCATCGAAGGTTTGAAAGGGCTAGGATTAGGAAGGTAGCTGCCATGGCCTTCTTTAAGATACAGCTAGTGCGAAAATGGAAAACCACGGTAAACCATGTGCAGGACTCCCGACGGTGGGATTCGAATCCACCATCTCTCGAATGTGACTAATGTCATTCCACACCATCTCTCTATTAACAGCTAAGTACCGAGCTCGATAGCTGCAGTCGCTTAAGTGCGGCCAGTATCCAGTATTCGGGAGATAGTAGGTTCGAACCCCACTGTCGGCGGCCCTGAAAATGGTTTTCCGTGGTTTCCCATTTTCACTCCAGGCAAATGCTGGAGCTGTACCTTAATTAAGGCCACGGCCGCTTCCTTCCCACTCCTAGCCCTTCCCTATCCCATCGTCGCCATAAGACCTATCTGTGTCTGTGCGACGTAAAGCAACTAGCAAAAAAAAAAAAAATTAACAGCTAAGAACATAAGACTTAGTCGAGCAGCTCGTCTCCTTTCTCGCAAGTCTTGCCAGCCCAAAACTTTGAAACATATTCGTAATGCTACTCTTCTGTCGGAAATCACCCAGAACAGATTGAGTTACTTTTCTTTGGATTGTTTCCAGTTCTCGAATCAAGTAATCCTGGTGAGGGTCCCAAACACTGAAATCATACTTTAATTGGGGTCTTATATGCCTTCTCCTTTACATTCTTACTACAATCCCTAAATATCCTCATAAAAACGTGCAGAGATCTGTACACTTTATTTACGATACCATTTATGTGAATACCCCAATGAAGGTTTTTTTCCCTTACATTAACACTTGGCTCCTTACAGTGATCCCCCTAAGGAACTGTCATCCTATCAACGCAGTAATTAAAACTGAGAGGACTTTTCCTACTAGGGAAACGCACAACCTGACTTTTAACCCTGTTTATCGTCATACCATTGCCTTCCGCCCATCTCACAACATTGTCAAGGTCTTTTTTGCAGTTGCTCACAATCTTGTAAGTATTTACTACTCTATACAGTATAACATCATCTGCAAAAATACTTATCTCTGACTCCTGTTTTTTACTCATATCATTTATATATACACTGGCGGAAAAATACCAAGAAAGGGTTGTGCTAGATTAACGAAAGTTGGTAGGCGCGTATATACATCTAAAAGATGATGTTGATTCAAATTTCCCGCAAATCGCATTAGTGTGGCGCTAGTAGCGGCCTCAAGACGTTGCACATCAGGTTTGCTTTAAATACGGGCTGTACTGAGCGAGAGCGTTAGTTACCTGTGAGATTGGACGCAGTGACTGTGAGTGGGTCAAGCATACGAAGAGGCCAGTATCAACAGCTCACTGCGGTTGAACGAGGGCGTATAATACGGCTACGCGAAGTTGGTATTTCCTTCCGCGCTATTGCAGAACGACTTGTCAGTAATGGCTCCACTGTGCATGCGTGCTGGCAGCATTGGTCACGAGAAGGTACACTCGCAAGAAGACCGGGCTCCGGACCTCCCCGTGGCACCACTGAGAGGGAGGACCGCCGTATTCGGCGTATGGCTGTGGCGCAGCGCACTGCGTCTACAGTAGCAACTCGAGCGGCAGTTGGCACCACAATGACGGAACGAACTGTTCGAAATCGGTTACTTGAAGGACAGCTCCGAGCTAGACGCCCTGCGGAGTGCATTCCACTTACCCCAAACCGCCGCCGTCTGCGACTTCAGTGGTGTCAAGTGAGAACTCATTGCAAGATGGGATTCCTACGAAAAACCTAGAAAATCTCACTGAATGAACACCTCCCAAAAAAACATCCTGCTGGGGTATGATTGCCCAATTTTACACGAGCTAAACTCATAAAACACTGCGGTAGGAAGGGAAGTAACTTATGTCTAAACACTCGGGAGAGAGGTAAACATTTCAGAAAATACTGCCGCAGCAATTTAGAACGAAGAAGACTCGGAGGAAAATACTCTCGAAATTTTTCCGCGAAACAGCCTAAGACCCACTTCACATCGTGGTCCTGCCCTAACAATTGCATTTAAAAGTCAAATGGTTCCTAGTTCGCACAGACACAATTTTGTTACATGATACGCTGGATTCACTGAAACAAATAATCCTAAAGTATTGCGTACTAAATCCTAGCCTTAAAATTAGCAACCTTCAACAGGAGGGATGAGAAGACGAGGCCTAAATTCATTCTACCTTCGCTCTTCCTACAGTTGCCATATGTCACGCGATCTTCCCACACCATCACTCACATTCAAGTCATACACACGCCGACACTTCCTATCCGGTTGGCGTGGCGTCGAGCTTGTTAACAACACCGATTGTTGATGGGTGCCAGCCATGGGCCTGAAACTTCTCCTTGAAGGAGTTTTTAGTAGTATCCGGAGGCGGACACGTGATGACGAAAAAACAATAACACTCTAGGATGAAAACCAGTGTGGTTTCAGACCACAGAGGGGCTGTCAGGATCAGATTTTCAGCATGTGCCAGGTAATTGAACTAGAGGAATAAACTGTTACGATTATATTTCAAGATCTAGTGGAGACATATGAGAAAGTAACAAGGGAAAAGATATTCGTCGTTCTGGAGGACTGTGGGATTAAGGACAGATTATAAAAAGCAAGCAAGGAAATTTATGTTGACAATAGGACTGCAGTGAGAGTTGATGTTAGAATGAGTTCTTGGTTCAAGGTACTTACAGGGGTTAAAAAAGACTGTAATCTTTCAACTTGTTTATAGTTTCCATGGATCATCTACTGAAAGATATAACGTGGCAGGGAGGGATTCAATAATAATTATAATAATGTTATTTGCTTTACGTCCCCCTAACTACTTTTATGATTTTCGGAGACGCCGAGGTACCGGAATTTAGCCCTTCGGGAGTTCTTTTACGTGCCAGTAAATCTACCGACACGTGGCTGGGGTATTTGAGCACCTTCAAATACCACCGGACTGGGCCAGGATCGAACCTGCCAAGGTGGAGTCAGAAGGCCAGCGCCTCAAACGTCTGAGCCACTCAGCCCGGCTGGAAAGGATTCAGTTAGGTGGAAATGTATTAAGCAGTTTGGCCTATGCCGACGACTCGGTCTTAATTGCATAATTGCCTAGTATCATGGAATTTGAAAATAGGTGCAATGGGTACGATATGAATATTAGCCGTTCTAAGAGTAACGTGATATCAGTAGCTGAGGAAACAAAGAGAACTGAATGCCAGGTGGGAATTCGAAGCTGGAACAGGTACCGGTAGATAATTTCAAGTATTTAGGATGTGTGTTCTGCCAGGGTGATAGTATAGTAAGTGAGACTGAATCAAGATGTCGCAAAGCTAATGCAGTGGGTTCGCAGTTGCGATCAACAGTATTCTGTAAGAAGGAAGTGATCTCCCGGACGAAACTATCTTTACAGTAGTCTGTTTTTCAGACCAACTTTGCTCTGTGGGAGTGAAAGCTGGGTGGCCTCAGAATATCTTATGAATAAGTTAGAAGTAACAGACATGAAAGTAGCGAAGATGATCGCTGGTATAAAAAGGTGGAAACAATGACAAGAAGTTACTCGGAATGAGGAAGTAAGGGCTAAGTTAGGAAAGAAATTTATTCATGAAGCTGTACGCATAAACCGGTTTCGGTGGTGGAGTCATGTGAGGCGAATGGAAAATGATTGGTTATCTAGGAGAATACTGGATTCGGTCATGGGGTGTAATAGAAGTAGAGGGAGACCAAGATGACGATGGTTAGACGGTGTTAGGATATTTGGTGGTCATGGACATTTGCGGTCACTGCAGTAGGGGATGGGGCTCATTACATTAATCTCGGAGTATTCCTGCCAACCTGCCTGGGCTCCTGCTCGCTCCCTTCGTAAACAACATTTTTCTCTGGTGCACATTATTTAGAGATTGACATCTTCAGCCATCATTGTGCACATTACAATGCTTAGGCCTATATGTACAGAAAGTATAGGGAATGTCAACATGGAATCGTCACCGGGGTGTGCCTGAAGGAGAAAAACAAGTTATGTCGTATTTTTGGAAACATACAATTCTGCAATTTATAAGCAAAGTATAAAACATCGTAATGTCTATTGTGTTGAAAGCTGGATTAGATCAGATGACGGCTGTTTGAGTAACAATATCTTAAATTTGACGCTTTGTTAAAACACATTTGAAAACAGGTGCTTTTTGCGTTCCATCTGCGATAAAAAATATTAATATAGTTACAAATTCAAAACGTAAAGTAACATGAAGCTTAAAATGAAGCGAGGAAAATGATGACGTCTTTGAATTTTCTATAGGCTTATTGGTTATTTAACGAACATCCTTCAAACTCGAGGACATATCGTCGCTCTATGCCAAAACCACGAATGTGACAATGCTCTTCATATCTATTGTTTCCCTTAAGACTGGTCACGCTTCCTAGCCATATATTGATATACAGTCCATCAGAACAATGCTCGTTGAGTTCATTTTCCTATGCGCGCGTGTAAAGGAAAATGAAGCTTATTGTACCGTACAGCAGGAATGTATGTTTCCGTGACATAAAGTATTTACCCACTCCTACAATAGGATGTATTTAAGGTTCATTTTCCTTTACACATGAGCATAGGAAAATTAACTCAAGGAAAAATAATCTGATGAACTGCGTATCAATATGTGGCTGGGAGGCGTGACCAGTCTTAAGAGAAATAATGGATTGGAAGAACATTGTCACATTCGCGATTTTGGCTTAGGAGCGACGATACAATAATTCGGTCGACAGTAAATTATATGACATGACACTTTATCCAGAATGTTAATCTAGAACGAGCGAGCAGGAGCCCAGGCAGGTTAGCGGGGATATCCCGAGATTAAGCTAATGGGCCCACCCCCTGCTGCAATGACCGCAAATCTCCGGTGACTGCTAAGGAATTTCTGTGAGTGGGCACAAGTATATCTCAGGGACCGCAAATGTCCGGGGACAGCAAATGTTCGTGACCGCAAATAACCGGCAACCGGTCAGACTGGGTTTCTGACCATTTAAAGATAAGAGGTATAGAACTAAACGAGGCCACAGAACTAGTTACAGAGGATTGTGGCAGCGTTTAGTAAATTCAGAGGGGCTTGCAGACTGCACGCTGAAAGGAAAAAAATAAAATGTCGTATGGCTTTTAGTGCCGGGATATCCCAGGACGGGTTCGGCTCGCCAGATGCAGGTCTTCCTATTCGATGCCCGTAGGCGACGCGCGCGTCGTGATGAGGATGAAATGATGATGAAGACAACACATACACCCAGCCCCCGTGCCATTGGAATTAACCAATTAAGGTTAAAACCCCCGACCCGGCTGGGAATCGAACCCGGGACCCTCTGAACCGAAGGCCAGAACGCGGACCGTTCAGCCAGCGAGTCGGACAACGCTGAAAGGCATAACAGTCTATAATGCAGATGTACAGTATGTACTGTATGTATGAATGAGCCCTGTTTCCAGTGAAATGAAATGGCGTATTGCTTTTAGTGTCGGGAGTGTCCGACGACATGTTCGGCTTGCCAGGTGCAGGTCTTTCGATTTGACGCTCGTAGGCGACCTGCGTATGATGAGGATGAAATGATGATGAAGACATCACATACACCCAGCTCCCGTGCCAGAGACATTAACCAATGATGGTTAAAATTCCGCGCCGGCCCCGTGGTGTAGGGGTAGCGTGCCAGCCTCTTACCCGGAGGCCCCGGGACCTGAGGGCTGGTTCGAGGTCCACTCAGCCTACGTGATTAGAATTGAGAAGCTATCTGACGGTGAGATAGCGGCCCCGGTCTAGGAAGCCAAGAATAACGGCCGAGAGGATTCGTCGTGCTGACCACACGACACCTCGTAATCTGCAGGCCTTCGGGCTGAGCAGCGGTCGCTTGGTAGGCCAAGGCCCTTCAAGGGCTGTAGTGCCATGGGGTTTGGTTTTGTTTGGTTTGGTTAAAATCCCCGATCCTGCCGGGAATCGAACCCGGGACTCCCGTGACCAAAGGCCAGCTCGCTAACCATTTAGCTATGCAGCCACACCCTGTTTCCAGTAACGAAGGCTTTCTCCATGGCAATTGATTTGTTCGTTTCCAGCACTCATAAGCAGTGCCTGCATCTCGAGACATAGTAATCTGACCCCGACCCTTCCATTATTTTAATTTTTCAGCTTAAAATCATTTTAAAATACCGACCACGATAACTCAATGCATTTAAGCATTGGCCATGGTTGCCACTGTCCATTGATCTTGAGACAAGCAACTTCGATCCATACTGTCGACCATCCTTGCAATTGCTTTCCGTGGATGAGTTGAAAAAGCGAGGTCAGCAAATGCCATGGGATAGTCACCTAATAGCGTGTGGGGCCTCCCCTGGCCCTGCGAACTGCAGTGAGACGCCGTGAATGTGAGTCGACAAGTCCCTGGTAGTCCCTAGTAGAGATAAAAAATACCATTTTTTACTTCTGTAACATGTTAAGTTTTTTGAGTATCACCCCTTTTTAGTTCACCGTAAGTGGAGTTTCCAAAAACAAATCACCTATGTTTCTTTACATTTACAGGAAATTCCAAATACCCACTTTTTACGTCTGTAATATTTTACGTTTCTCAGATATTCTGCAGATATAGTCGTTCGAAAAATTCATCCCAATTTGTCACTCCTTTTTAACATCCATTAATTGGATTTTCCAAAAACAAAAAATACGTGTTTCTTTATTTTTAAAGGAGATCCCATATACAAATTTTGAGTTCTGTAATATCTTCAGTTTCTGAGATATATGTATCTTCATTAAAGGCATTCAACCCATTATTCATCCTTTTACACCCCTCCTATTGGGATTTACAGAAAAAAAATACGTGTTCCTTTATTTTTAAAGGAGATTCTAAATACCAATTTTTACATCTGTAAACTTTTAAAGTTTTAAGATGTAGACACACTCATTTTAAAAATTAACCCCACTTTTCACCCCCCGCCCCATTATTTGGATTCTCCAAAAACGTAAAAATACCTGTTTCTTTATTTTTAAAGTAGATCCCAAATACCAGTTTTCAGGTCTGTAATATCTTCAGGTTCTGAAATATAAGTAGCCTCATTATAGGCATTCAACCCCTTTTTCACCCTTTTCCACCCTTCCCATTGGTATTTTCCGAAAACAAAAAATACGTTTCTTTATTTTTAAAGGAGATTCTAAATACCAATTTTTACATCTATAAACTTTAAATGTTTTAAGATATAGATAAACTCATTTTAAAAATTCACCCCCTTTTCACCCCCATTAATTGTATTTTCCAAAAACAAAAAAATACCCGTTTCTTTATTTTTAAAGGAGATCCCAAACACCAATTTTCAGGTCTGTAATATCTTCAGGTTGTGAAATATAAGGAGCCTCATTAAAGGCATTCAACCCCTTTTTCACCTTTTTCCACCCTTCCTATTGGGATTTTCCGAAAACAAAAAAATACGTGTTTCTTTGTTTTAAAAGGTGATTTTAAATACCAATTTTTACATCTATAAACTTTAAAAGTTTTGAGATATAGATACACTCGTTTTAAGCATTCACCCCCTTTCCACCCCCTCCCATTAATTGGATTTTCCAAAAACAAAAAAGTACGTATTTCTTTATTTTTAAAGTAGATCCCAAACACCAATTTTCAGGTCTGTAATATCTTCAATTTCTGAGATATAAGTATCCTCATTAAAGGCATTCAACCCATTTTTCACCCCTTTTAACCCCTCCTATTGCGATTTTTCGAAAACAAAAAAATACGTGTTTCTTTATTTTTAATGAAGATTCTAAATACCAATTTTTACATTTGTAAGCCTTAAAAGTTTCGAGATATAGACGCACTCGTTTTAAAAACTCACCCCCTTTTTCACCCTCCCATTAATTGGATTTTCCAAAAAAAAATACGTGTTTCTTTATTTTTAAAAGATCAAAAGTACTAATTTTCAGGTTTGTAATATCTTCAGTTTCTGAGGTATAAGTACCGGTATCCTGATTAAAGGCATTCAACCCCTTTTTCACCCCTCCTATTGGGATTTTTTGAAAACAAAAAAATATGTGTTTCCTCATTTTTAACGAAGATTCTAAATACCAATTTTACACCTGTAAACTTTTAAAGTTTTGAGATATAGATACACTCATTTTAAAATTTCACCCCCTTTTCACCCCCTTAGCGACGGAATATCCAAAAATCCTCTCTTAGCGAGCACCTCCATGTTAATATGAATATAACCTCAAAATTTCATTGCTTTATGTCCAGTAGTTTTGGCTCGGCGATGATGATTCCGTCAGTCAGTCAGTCAGTCAGTCAGTCAGTCAGTCAGTCAGTCAGGACAAGTTATTTTTATATATATATATATATATATATATATATATATATATATATATATATATATATATATATAGATTTAAAGCTAAAGATCACACAAAAAACACTTTTCGTCAAGAGAGTAGAAAAAACTCCAACAATTTTTCCGGATGTACAAGCTGTGCCAAATAATAGTACACTATTAGTAGTAAATATATTAGTTTTCGTAAATATACATTACATATTGTTATTTGTTGACTTATGATATAATTTGTAATACAAAATTCTTTCTTGCTTTATTTTACCGTATGGCACATGCACTTCATATTAATAAAATACGAAAGTTTTTTGATAAGGACGTTTGTTTACTAACCTTTATTATGTAGGTTTCCTATTTCATCGGTGTATACCTCACATAACTGTGTAGTTTCTTCTCGAGCCTCTTCTTGGCATTACACACTTGCTTCTTCACTTCTTGAGCGGCGTCATCAGCTGGTCCTCACAAATGTTCGGATACGTAAAGTGCTTTTTCATTCTTCGACAGCATCAAAGTGAAAAAAAAGTACGGGTATGCCTCAGAACCGGCCGCAGCATTAGTTAAAAAAAACTACCTGGTAGATGTTTGTGATATGGTATGGGAGGTTGCAAATACAACGCCAGTGTTAAAGCCGGAAGGCTAATCCAGGCTATATGGGATTCTCAGGATAGTGTTCGCATATTTCCGGCAACGAAATATTTACCAAGACCTGGGAAACCCTAGTCAGGTAGCAATAATCCCTAGTGTGCGTGAATTTCCGCTTTAATGATGTGTTCGCAAATTTCCGTGTTCGCACTTTTCCGGCATCCCTCCAGGACACTGTCCTTGAGGTGGTAGTGTTGGGATACCTCGCTGAGTCCGAGGGAAAAACCAACCCTCGAGGGTAAACAGATTAAGACAGAAAGAAAGAAATAAAGAAAGAAAGAAAGAAAGAAAGAAAGAAAGAAAGAACTAAATAAACAAACAAATAAATAAATAAATAAATAAATAAATAAATAAATAAATAAATAAATAAATAAATAAATAAAAAAGAAATATTGGGCTACCTTCTGCTGCTGTAGTAACACTAGTGCTGCTATCTGGCGATTTTTTCTGTTAGTAAAGTGAGCTTAGGTCACAGCCTCGACCCCAACACAATGTAATGCAATTATAGCTAAGAGGAACATTTCTGCTCATGTTTCAGAATTAACTACTCCATTCATTTATTTATCTAATTTTGACGAATTAAGGAGAGTTGAGTCATCTAAGTTGTTCAGTTGGTAAGAAAGGTTATTAGAAGTGGGCTTTGCTATGTACTGTTCCGATTGAAGAGTATCACCGCTGACCAGCGTCATTTCTTGTTAATAACTGAAACGAGAAGGTGACGATGTAGGCCAAATCACTCAAATCTGGCGGAGCCAGGATGGAAGAGACATCGTAATCAAAATTCTGGTCATCCTACAGATTTTCGGCCTACTTTCCTAATTTCGTCATCTCTGACAGGAGAGTCGGATTTCTATCGTCTGTTTATGTACACACTCGTGATCTCTGCACCAGGCTTAATTAAAATACTGTCCTAAAGAAGAGGCTATGATAAAAGAAATCAGGATCCTTAGAAAATAACAGGCTATGATAAAAGTGATCAGGATCCTTAGAAAATAACAGGCTGTGATAAAAGTGATCAGGAGCCTGAGAAAATAACAGGCTATTATGAAAAATAGTACAGGGTCCTGAGAAATTAACAGGCTATGATAAAAAAGAGTACAGGATTCTGAGAAAATAACAGGCTATGATAAAAAAGATCAGAACCCTGAGAGAAGACTTCGACAATGTTGTGAGATGGACAGTAGACAATAGTATGACGGTAAACGGGATGAAAAGTCAGGTTGTAAGTTTCACTAATAGGAAAAGTCTTCTCAGTTTTAATTCCTGTGCTGGTGGGGTGAAAGTACCTCGCGGAGATCACTGTAAGTACCTAAGTGTTAATATAAGGAAGGAATCACATTAACGAGAGTGTAAATAAATATCTCTTCATATGTTTATGAGAGTATTTAGGGGGTTGTAATGAAATGAAATGTCGTATGGCTTTTAGTGCCGGGATATCCCAGGACGCGTTCGGCTCGCCAGGTGCAGGTCTTTCTGTTTGACTCCCGTAGGCGACCTGCGCGTCGTGATGAGGATGAAATGATAATGAAGACAGCACATACACCCAGCCCCCGTGCCATTGGAATTAACCAATTAAGGTTAAAATCCACGACCCGGCCGGGAATCGAACCCGGGACCATCTGAACCGAAGGCCAGTACGCTGACCGTTCAGCCAACGAGTCGGAGGGGGTTGTAGTAAAAATGTAAAGGGGAGGGCGTATAAGTCTCCGGTAAGACCGAAAATTAAAGTATGGCTCCAGTGCATGGAATCCTCGCAAGGATTACTTGATCCGAAAACTGGCAAAAAACCAAGTTTTTGTAGAATGATTTCACAACCATTCTCGTTCCAAAAAATTAGCTGTTATACTGTTGTAGAATTGGTCAAACAATCCTTCCTTTTTAACATGAAAGACAATTTCGAACAATCTTCAAAACGTCCGCCCACCCATTTAGCCACTACCTTACCAGCTGATTGGTGTTATAACAAGTGGTCAATTATCCCTTCCTTTTGTAACAGAATATGAAAGCTGACAGTGTTGACTCCGTATTCGACCCTGTTTAGTTAAATTTTAGATTATCAGGTTCCAAAATTCAGTGAGGCCCTGATGAATGTTGTGCAGTTATTTAAAATGAAAACTAAAGGACTGTTTGAATGACGTACAGACATTGAAATGCTAGTGGCTTTACGTCGCACCGACACACATAGGTCTTATGGCGACGATGGGATAGGAAAGGCCTGGGAGTTGGAAGGAAGTGGCCGTGGCCTTAATTAAGGTACAGCCCCAACATTTGCCTGATGTGAAAATGGAAAACCATATTAAGGGCTGCCGACAGTGGGATTCGAATCCACTATCTCCCGGATTCAAGCTCACAGTCGCGTGCCCCTAACCGCACTGCCAACTCGCTCGGTGACACTGAAATGAGGATACTTAAATCTACAAGTTGCTTTACGTCGCATCGACACAGATAGGTCTTATGGCGACGATGGGACAGGGAAGGGCTAGGAGTGGGAAGGAAGCGGCCGTGGCCTTAATAAGGTACAGCCCCAGCATTTGCCTGGTGTGAAAATGGGAAACCACGGAAACCATCTTCAGGACTGCCGACAGTGGGGTTCGAACCCTGGAATACTGGATACAGGCCACACTTAAGCGACTGCAGCTGTCGACTTCTAATAGTTAGTGTTGTAAAGATAAGGTGGCGTTATGCGGAGTCAAGGCGCAAGGAAAGCCACAGCAATGTTCACATGGCTGAGTATATCATGTTTACAAAATACAGTTGTACAGTTCGCTTGTCTTCCATTATTTATGCTGTATTCCTGAATAAGCATTTATTTCTATGAATAAAGGTAGCAGTCAAAAATGTATTTAGTTATCACATGTCACCAAAAATTATCTTGTTTCGTACGCATAGCCCAATGAAATGGATACAAATAAATGTATTTACTTAGCACAAGACGTTTGAATACAAGTCACTAATTTTGTTTCCTCACCATAATCTAATGCACTGAACAGAACGAGACAGTAGGCACAATAAAACTATTATTATTATTATTATTATTATTATTATTATTATTATTATTATTATTATTATTATTATTCTTTCGTAATCTGTTTAACCTCCAGGGTTGGTTTTTCCCTCGGACTCAGCGAGGGTCCCCACCTCTACCGCCTCAAGGGCAGTGTCATGGAGCTTCAGAATCTTGGTCGGGGTATACAACTGGGGAGGATGACAAGTACGTCGCCCAGGTGGCCTCACCTGCTATGCTGAACAGGGCCTAGCGGGGGGATGGGAAGATTGGAATGGATAGATAAACAAGAGGGAAGGAAGCGACCGTGGCCTTAAGTTAGGTACCATCCCGGCATTTGCCTGGAGGAGAAGTGGGAAACCACGAAAAACCACTTCGAGGATGGCTGAGGTGGGAATCGAACCCACCTCTACTCAGTTGACCTCCCGAGGCTGAATGGATCCCGTTCCAGCCCTCGTACCATTTTTCTAATTTCGTGGCAGAGCAGGGAATCGAATCCGGTCCTCCGGGGGTGGCTAATCACACTAACCACCACCCCACAGTGGCGGATTGAAATTAATTTACTGAGCTTTAATTCATCCAACTGCCGAGCGGAAAAATGAAGCCTCAACAAGTGCCAAGATATAGAAACGTGCCCGCCACCGAGGGGAAATTGGTGATTCCGGAGAATACCTGCCCAGTCTAGCTTCGCCAAACAAACTGCATGGCGTAGAGCCCTGACGAGCCATGGCTTACCAAGCGACTACTGCTCAACCCGAAGGTCTGCAAATTACGAAATGATGTGTGGTAGGCGCAACGAATCCTCCCGGCTTTCTAGAGCGGGCCCGCTATCTCACCGTTAGGCAGCTCCTTAATTGTAATCAGGTAGGCTGGGTTGACCTCGATCCAACCATTAGGTCTATGCAAAACATACCTCACCCCGTCGGGTATCGAACCCGGGGCATCCGGGTAACGATCACGCTCATAAGGGCACCGATTTGCGCTATAAAATTTGTTCATGGCATCACCGAGATTTGAACTCGAGAAGCGGCGGGGAAAGGCCACCGAATGTTCGAAATTAAAACAACAACAACAACAATAATAATAATAATAATAATAATAATAATAATAATAATAATAATAATAATAATTGTACGCCGCTAATTCAAACATTGCGCCAGTTGAAACTCCTCTACTGGAGGAAGCCTGAACTTTAACAACCATGTTAATTCTAAAGTTTCTCAGAAGATGTCGCTATTGTAAATTTTGAAAAGTTCTGAACTGTGTCTTTTTCGATTTATATTTGTTTGCTCTGTAGTAAGAAGTGTGAACATTCTCTTCTAGATGGCACTACTTAAGAACTAAAATTGTGCACCCTAGTGCGAAGTGAAGGAACTTTTTTTTGAAGAAATTTTGTAGTCATAAGTTTGTTCTTTGTTAAATTTCTTTCAGTTATTTCTTGGGTTGGCAGTATAACCCTTCTCTTTCCGCTTGTTTCGAATTTAGCCAATCCTAAATTTCTCTAATATTAAATTTTGACCAATAACGTATGTCTTCTCCGATATGGAGATGTTGCTTTATGCTACCCAATAAAATTGAGGGGGGGTGTGGGTTCTCATTCTTGAAAGGTCTCGAATGTTCCACGAGGGTATTTAAACTGCTGATTTTCTGGTCTCCGGGCCACTTCAGTAACATCTATCCTAGTGTGATTATGTAGCAGGGGGCGGGAAGCGCCTCTTTCTTCGGGCAGCAGTTCATCCATCAGGTAATGGCCTTTTAATAACTTCTTTGCTCGCTAGCTCAGCAGTTTCACCCTCGGGGCAGGTTCGAAAATTTTATCATGTAACTTTCCTTTAAAATGTAAGACACTTGGTATAAATTCTGTCTCTTTAACTACAAATTGGGATAGAGAGTGCCTAACCCTCTCGAGCTCCCACTCATATTGTTTTGAGGTGACTACGTTTTCATAACAGTTTCCCTTCTCTTCGTAATGTAATAAAGTTTTCCTATCGTGTCACCTCCGTAGTATGGGATTAGCCCTTGCATAAGCGGCCTAGTGCCAAATAGGTTTTAAAAAGGTGTATTAGGAGTGCAAGTTACGCCTCCACTCAAGTTGGTATTTTGGGGCCACGTAATTGTCCCTTCTCTTTACTGAATAGGCCTTAGTAGGTTGGGTATTTTTACCCCTGTTCTTGTGTGCCTGGAGGGCAGCTTGAAGGTTGAGTTGGTGTGGCCTTTGAATAGGCTTGAACTTTGTGAGCAGGTTGCTCTTTCTTAAATTTGGTTTCTGTGTGCCTCGAGCAGGCTTAACTGGGTAATTGGGAGCTAGTGCTCGTTGGCATGATTGGGGTTTTCTGTCCCTTTGTTGAACTTTGTTCATATGTAAAGTTGGGCTCATTGCTCAAGGATTGCGTGTCTGGGGGCTCGAAGCCCAAATCCATTAACAAATTGCAATTGTACATTCTTAATTTGTTGATATGCTACTGAGTAACTGTCATACTTGTTATTTCTTGATCTTGAAAAGAAAATATAACCTTTGTTAAACTTTAAATTAACTTTAATTTCGTAAGTTGAGACCTATTCATCCCAGCACCTTCTTTACACCTCTGCTGTTCCACAGATACCTCGGAACAATAATAATAATAATAATAATAATAATTTCGAGTGGCTATTTCTAGCCGGGTGCAGCCCTTGTAAGGCACACCTTCCGATGAGGATGGGCGGCATCTGCCATGTGTAGGTAACCGCGAGTTATTGTGGTGGAGGATAGTGTTAAGTGCGGTGTGTGAGTTGCAGGGATGTTAGGGGCAGCACCAACACCCGCGGCCCCCGGGCCATTGGAATTAACCAATGAAGGTATATATAATGGCGAATGGCCTTCGGAGATGCCTGGTGCAGGTCTTTTTCTAGTAGATGGCCTGTTAGGCAACCTGCATGTCTGTGAAGATGAGGGCCCTACCTAGGATGATTTCTAATGTTGAATACGCCACACACACCGAGCCCCCGAGCCATTGGAATTAACCAATTAAGGTTAAAATCCACGACCCGGCCGGGAATCGAACACGGGACCCTCTGAACCAAAGGCCAGTACGCTGACCATTCAGCCAACGAGTCAACCAACGAAGGTTAAAATCCCCGACCGGCCGGGAATCGAACCTGGGACCCTCTGAACCGATCCTGGGTAATAGTGATGACGCAATGAAAGGATCTGCTTCTTCTTAATCTGTTTATCCTCCAGTGTCCTGGAACTTCGGACTTTGGGTCGGGGGATACAACTGGGGAGAATGACCAGTACCTCGCCCAGGCGGCCTCACCTGCTATGCTGAACAGGGGCCTCGTAGAGGGATGGGAAGATTGGATGGGACAGGCAAGGAAGAGGGAAGGAAGCGGCGGTGGCCTTAAGTTAGGTACCATCCCGGCATTTGCCTGGAGGAGAAGTGGGAAACCAAGGAAAACCACTTCGAGGATGGCTGAGGTGAGAATCGAACCCACCTCTACTCAGTTAACCTCCCGAGGCTGAGTGGATCCCGTTCCAGCCCTCAGACTTTTCAAATTTCGTGGCAGAGCCGGGAATTGAACCCGGACCTCCGGGGGTGGCAGCTAATCACGCTAACCACTACACCACAGAGGCGGACAATAAAAAGATAAAGGGGGGGAAATGTATAGAAATAGTCAATATCTATTTAGAACCGGTTGCTTACTTATAAACCTGCCTTTTTAACGTAGACTTACGTTCCCTGACAGCGGGAACATGGAAAGAAAAAATTTTAGACGCTTTTAGTGTTTGCGTAGAACGCGTATATCAACTTACGATTATGTTTAATGTCTCAATTGACAGATTAAAGAGAAGGATACCTGTTGCGAAAAAGTTAAAAATCTGTAACGTAGTTCTTTTTTGAAATCCGGGACCCAGTTCACCGCATGCTTTGTGCTCGGGTCGCATGCTATGGACGACGTATTTAGAAACAGTCTATCGCATTTAATAAGCGGACCTCGTCAGTATTTGGGCAGCGGCGCTGGAGAATGGAGGCTGGTGCCACGTGTCGTCTCGCTGTACCCCGCTGCATCGATAAGGCAGGGCCCGGCCAGCCACACCCTGTAACACAAGGGGCCGTTTTACATCGTTCCTCCTATTAGACTCCTGATCCTGCAATTACATTGAACGTCTGTCAATCCTAAATTAGGGTGACCACGTGTCCTCTTTTATCCGTACAAGTGCTTTTCATTAGACCATTCTCCGGGCTCCGGGTGGATTATTTAAAAAGCCCGAAATGTCCTCCTTTTTAAATGAATCTGCTTATTTCGAGGTAATCTGATTAGTTTTTTAAATACTCTTCATTACGCGATGGCATAATCGATATCGTATCGATATTTCGGCGATATATCCGGCTCCATAGCTAAATGGTTAGCGTGCTGGCCTTTGGTTACAGGGGTCCCGGGGTTCGATTCCCGACAGGGTCGGGAATTTTAACCGTCATTGGTTTACTTCTCTGGTACGGGGGCTGGGTGTATGTGTCGTCATCATCATCATTTCATCCTAATCACGAAGCGCAGGTCGTCTACGGGCGCCAAATCAAAAGACCTGCAGCTGGCGAGCCGGACATGTCCTCGGACACTCCTGGCACTAAAAGCCGGAAATGTAATCCATCAGAACAATGTTCGTTGCGTTCATTGTCCTATACCTCTACGTAAAGGGAAATGAAACTTATTGTACCATACTAGGAATGTGGGTCCACCTCTGTGGTCTAGCGGTTAGTGTTATTAGCTGCCACCCCCGGAAGCCCGGGTTCGATTCCCGGCTCTGCCATGAAATTTGAAAAGTGGTACGAGGGCTGGAACGGGGTCCACTCAGCCTCGAGAGGTCAACTGAGTAGAGGTCGGTTCGATCCCCACTTCAGCCATCCTGGAAGTGGTTTTCCGTGGTTTCCCACTTCTCCTCCAGGCAAATGAAGGGATGGTACCTAACTTAAGGCCACGGCCGCTTCCTTCCCTCTTACTTGTCTATTACTTTCAATCTTCCCATCCCCCACCAGGGCCCCTGTTCAGCATAGCAGGTGAGGACGCCTGGGAGAGGTACTCGTCATCCTCCCAATTGAATCCCCCGACCAAATGTCTCACGCTCCAGGACACTGACCTTGAGGCGGTAGAGGTGGGATCCCTCGCTGAGTCCGAGGGGAACATCAAACCTGGAGGGTAAACAGATTAAGAAAGAAAGACTAGAAACGTATATTTTCATAAAGTATTTACGCACTCCTACGGTATAATGCATTTAATGTTCATTTTCCTTTAGACATAAACATAGGAAAATTAACACAACGAACATTGTTATGATGGACTGCATATCCATGTGTGGCTGCGAGGCGTGACCAGTCTTAAGGAGGATAATAGATCGGAAAAGCATTGTGAGATGCGAGATATTGCTCGCCCACCGTTGATATACAAATGTGATTATGAATAGGGCCTACACAGTACACGCGATTATTCTATGCATGCCTTGTATTGTGGTAACAAACGCTATTTACCACTCTGTATATTGCATGATTCTCTCACAGCAATACACCGTCAGAGCACCGATGCCGAGCAAGTTGGCCGTGTGGTTAGGGGTGCGCAGCTGTGAACTTGCATTGTGTAGATAGTGGGTTCGAATCCCGCTATCGGTAGCCCTGAATTTTTTCCGCGGTTTTTCATTTTTACAATTTGTTTTACGTCGCACCGAAACAGATAAGTCTTATGGCGACGATGGGATAGGAAAGGCCTAGGAATGGGAAGGAATCGGCCGTGGCCTTCAGAAAGGTACAGCCCCAGCATTTGCCTGATGTGAAAATGGGAAACCACGGAAAACCATTTTCAGGGCTGTGGACAGTGGGATTCGATCTCCGGATGCAAGCTCACAGCTGCGCGCGCCTACCGCACGTCCAACTCGCCCGGTGGGCTGTCTTTTTTCCTTTTTCTGCTTTACGTCGCACCGACACAGATAGGTCTTATGGCGACGATGGGACAGGAAAGACCTAGAAATGGGAAGGAAGCGGTCGTGGCCTTAATTAAGGTACAGCCCCAGCATTTGCCTGGTGTGAAAATGGGAAACCACGGAAAACCATCTTCAGGGCTGCCGACAGTGGGGTTCGAACCCACTATCTCCCGGATGTGAGCTCACAGCTGCGCGCCCCTAAACGCACGGCCAACTCGCCCGGTGGCTTTCTTTTAAAACCTCGTAAGTTCCCATATATATTCCTTAAGACTGGTCAGGCCTCCCAGTCATATAGCCTATTTATATGGAATCCATCAAAATAATTTTCGTTGCGGTCATTTTCCTATGCTAATGTGTAAATGAAAATTAACCTTAAATACAGTCCGGCTCCATGGCTAAATGGTTAGCATGCTAGCCTTTTGTCACAGGGGTCCCGGGTTCGATTCTCGGTCGGGGCGGGAATTGTAACCATAATTTCGCCGGCTCGGGGGCTGGGTGTATGTGTTGTCTTCATCATCATTTAATTCTCATCACGACACGCAGGTCGCCTACGGGTGTTAAATTAAAAGACCTGCACCTGGCGAGCCGAACATGTCCTCGGACACTCCCGGCACTAAAATCCATACGCCATTTCATTTCAACCTTAAATACTTTATACTGGAGGAGTGTGTAAATTCGCTTGCAAACAACATCCCTACAATATGGTACGGTAAGGTCCATTTTCCTTCACACATTAGCACAGGAAAATGAACACAACGAAAATTATTCTGATGGACTACATGTGAATGTATGACCGGGAGGCGTGACCAGTCTTAAGGATTATAATGGGTAGAAAGAACATTTGGACATAAGAGGTTTTAAAAGAAAGCCATCGATTAGTACCGATCGCAGATCATTGATTAAAGGCCACGAAAGGATGAAAAAATGAATTTTGAAATGCACGTGACCCACGAAAATCCATATCCCAGGAATAAGCGGAAATGCTTGAATGCAACATACATACATACATACATACATACATACATACATGTAGGTCAGGACTGGCTTCCTATTTCCCGCTAGACAGTTCAGATGTGCATCACATGCCGCAACTGGTTAATATTCCAAAATTGAGAACAATACTCTCAACACGGGGAGTCGAACCCACGACCATGGAATTACCAGTCCGAGCTCGTACCGCTATGCCAACAACTGCACGGCGTGCGCATTAACGTGAGTGACTTATACGGTGCGAGAGCAGCGTCAACATTTTTATTTTTATTTTTATTTTCTATACGCTTGGCCATCTGGAGTTCTCACTTCGGGTACTTTCATTTCTAGCCAAGCCCTGCATGTTCTATAAATTTGAGCGAAATCGGTGGTGACAAGTAGGGAATGCACCCTTGTGAGCCAGGATCGAACCTGCTAACGTGGGCTCAGCATGCCAGCGCCCTTAACCGCCTGAGCCACTCAGTCTGGCTTAAAACTGAAAGACGTAGCAATCTGTGTCATTTAATTATTGTTAAAATGTGTAATTACAGTTAAAATTCTTCTTTCTAAATCCGTTTATCCTCCAGGGTTGGTTTTCTCTCGGACTCAGCGAGGGATCCCACCTCTACCGCCTCAAGGGCAGTGTCCTGGAGCGTGAGACATTGGGTCGGGTGATAAAATTGAACAGGAGGACCCGTACCTCGCCCAGGCGGCCTCACCTGCTATGCTCAGCAGGGGCCTTGTAGTGGGGCGGGGGATGGGAAGATTGGAAGGGATTAGGCAAGGAAGAGGGAAGAAAGAGGCCGAGGCCTTAAGTTAGGTACCATCCCGGCATTTGCCTGGAGGAGAAGTCGGAAAGCACGGAACGCCACTTTGAGGACGGCTGAGGTGGGAATCGAATACCGCCTACACAGTTGATCTCCCGAGACTGAGTGGACCCGGTTCCAACCCTCGTACTTCTTTTCAAATTTCGTGGCAGAGCCAGGAATCGAACCCGTGCCTCCGGGGGTGGCAACTAATCACACTAACCACTACACCACACAGGAGGACACTCTGTATATTTATTCTGTAATGTGCATTCTTTTTCAGCATGAAAACATACAGAATTCAACTTGTACCCTCAGATATGAAAGGGTTACATGTTTCACTTATTACTAATGGCTAGCTCGGTTAAAGCAAAGTTCTTTGCACCCTTGTGATTTGTCATGCGCGTTTTCAGCTCTTCCACTGGAAAATTAGGAATGGATGACGCAGTACAAAATCAACCCTCCCATGCTGCAACCCCACACATCCTCACATTCTTGATGGTAATTGGCTTATAACAAACTACATTATGGCGAGCTTTTCCCTTACAGACCTAGCGTGTACTCCCTCTCAACCAGTTTCCCTCCCTGCTGACTAGGGTGCACCTCCCACTCCAAGCAATTCCCTCTCCTACCTACTGGCATGATAGAGACAATACGCGACACTCTGCGAAATATCGAGGGACAGCGATTATTGCCCTGTCTAGCGGAGCGACCTGGAGTTAATGATTCTGTCATAAGAGCACGTGTATTTGTTTGTGAAGTTTTTGGCGATATTTAAGCGTTTGCAGTAAGCTGAAATAAGTAAATCGTAGCGTGTGTTATTCCTTTATATCTCCTCTCAACATGAGTGGAAAGATATGTGGTGTGTTTGGCTGCATTAACTGTCAAGTGCAGAAGGATTTGCGGCCTATCTTCCGTTTCCCTCATGACAAGAAAATGTAAGTAAATGTTATGTTTGCATACGTATTCTTCAAGTGACACGAGATTTTTACAGTACTTCCTAAACTTCTGACTTGCGCGACCCATATTTTAACTGGCTTAAAATATAATAAGCTTATATAAGCAGTTAACCTTCAATACCGATGTGTTGTTGTAGCTGCGATCTGTGGATTTTGATTTAATTCAGGAAAATGCATGTGCATATGTGTGTGGCTGCTTGTGTTCCAAGTTACCCCATTTGGAACGCTGTAATGCGTTGTCAAGCACTGAAGAAAATATGGGTGACTTAAGAAATGTACATATTTTGTTGAAACAAAATCATCATCATCATCATCATCTGTTCACCCTCCAAGTTCGGTTTTTCCCTCGGACTTAGCGAGGGATCCCACCTCTACCGCCTCAAGGGCAGTGTCCTGGAGCCTCAGACTCTTGGTCGGAGGATACAACTGGGGAGAATGACCAGTACCTCACCCAGGCGGCCTCACCTGCTATGCTGAACAGGGGTCTTGTGGAGGGATGGGAAGATTGGAAGGGATAGGCAAGGAAGAGGGAAGGAAGCGGCCGTGGCCTTAAGTTAGGTACCATCCCGGCATTCGCCTGGAGGAGAAGTGGGAAACCACGGAAAACCACTTCCAGGATGGCTGAGGTGGGAATCGAACCCACCTCTACTCAGTTGACCTCCCGAGGCTGAGTGGACCCCGTTCCAGCCCTCGTACCACTTTTCAAATTTCGTGGCAGAGCCGGGAATCGAACCCGGGCCTCCGGGGGTGGCAGCTAATCACGCTAACCACTACACCACAGAGGCGGACTGAAACAAAATGATGATGCTAATTTACTTCATTCTAATGTAATGCCAAGTATTGCTTATAGGGAAATTTTGAATGTTTTTGAAGCTAAATTTATAGATTTTCTTTCTGTTAGTAGGCTTCAAGTTAAGAGGAAAATTATCCAGCTCTTAAATGTTAATTCATTGAATCATGTGTGTAAGGAGCGTGTCGATATTTTTATTGACAAGTGTCTTAATGTGATGATACAATGTTTTTTAAATGAGAAAAAGGACAAATCTAGCCGTGAATGTTCAGGCAGGACTGCTAAAGCTAAAAATGTAATGCATAAATTAAAGGTCAGGCCCTTTCACAGCAGTCCATTTCACATCTTGATTATATGTCTAATATCAGTCTTTAAGAGGAGCCTCCGTGGCTCAGACGGCAGCGCTTCGGCCTCTCACCGCTGGATACCGTGGTTCAAATCCCGGTCATTCCATGTGAGATTTGTGCTGCACAAAGCGGAGGCGGGACAGGTTTTTCTCCGGGTACTCCGGTTTTCACCGTCATCTTTCATTCTAGCAACACTGTTCATTCTTATTTCGTTGTACGTTTTCGTTTTCATTTTCATCAGTCTTTAAATAATCTTCTATCTTAATCTGTTTTCCCTCCAGGGCTGGCTTTTCCCTCGGACTCAGCGAGGGATCCCACCTCTACCGCCTCAAGGGCAGTGTCCTGGAGCTTCACACTTTGGGTCGCTGGATACAACTGGGGAGAATGACCAGTACCTCGCCCAGGCGGCCTCACCTGCTATGCTGAGCAGGGGCCTTGCGGGGGGATGGGAAGATTGGAAGGGATAGACAAGGAAGAGGGAAGGAAGCGGCCGTGGCCTTAAATGAGGTACCATCCCGGCATTCGCCTGGAGGAGAAGTGTGAAACCACGGAAAACCACTTCCAGGATGGCTGAGGTGGGAATCGAACCCACCTCTACTCAGTTGACCTCCCGAGGCTGAGTGGACCCCGTTCCAGCCCTCGTACCATGGCAGAGCCGGGAATCGAACCCGGACCTCCGGGGGTGGCAGCTAATCACGCTAACCACTACACCACAGAGGCGGACCTTTACATAATAACCTGTTAAATAATTCTTCATTCGTTTATCCAGAATAGCTTTACCAACTTTGAAGTTAATATCTTAATAACACTTTCTTTCTAGACGTAATTTATTTATCCATTTCCGTATATGCTTTTCCATTGATATTTGAATTTAGCGCGAATTTCCATGTCACGCCACTAGGAGCGCCACTTGCGAATTGTCTCCCATTTTAACAAGGCTAAATCCGGAAGTGTCGTGTATTGTCTCTACTGTATTTGATGTAAGGCACTGATGCCAAGGATGCACATGTAAGCAGCTCTTACTCTACTCCCGTAGTGACTCAGAGAGCACCGTTAAAAGAGGTACTTTTGTATGAATCCCTGGCGTCAGTGACCAGGCAGAGGAGTTTTAGCAAATACACTATAGACAATACTGGATACGTCCGTATTCTCCCATACTAAACGGAGAGACATGTTGAGAGCGGCGCACCTGGGGCCCGACCTTAAAAATCAGGCGGCAAGATTGAAATTACAAACGTTGCATGTTAAAATGTATAGAAATAATGAAACTAAATAATGATTTTTGCTTTGTTCTACTATGAAAGTTGAATTTTAACACTGATAGAATTAATGAAAATCAATAAAGATTTCGTTTTGTTCGAATCGTTGGATGAATGGTCAGCATTGAGGCCTTCGGTTCATAAGGTCCCGGCTTCGATTCTCGGCTGGATCGGGGATTTCAATCACGTCTAATTAATTCTTCTGGCTCTGAGACTGGGTGTTTGTATTTGTTCCAACACGTTTTCCTTCATGATCAGAAACACACTACACTTCCAAGCACCAGAGAAACATGCAATAGTGATTACTAAACCTCAGAATTTTAGCTGCCTAAAATAGATTCTCAAATAAGTCCTAAAATATTTTTATGCAGCTTCAATTTTACGTAATTTAATATGCATCAATTAAAAACTATGTTCATTTTGTTAAATTGATAATAACTCGTCAAGAGGAAATATAAAACAAGTTTCACTCACCTCTTTGCTGCAAACGTCACAGAATATAATTTTATCATCCGATGTGAAAAAGGGGAAACTCCTGCAACCACTTCTTAATTAAGGACGACCTGGAAAAGAACACTTTCGGCATAATTTATCATGTGTAGTGCACTACTACACTCAGTTTCAAGGCCGTCCCGCTAGGTGCGCTGGCAATCAATGTCTTGCGATATCTCGCAAAGTGGCACGTATTCTCTATCGTGTATTCGGCTTTAGTAAGTATGCTACCAAGTTAGGAACGCGCCGAGAAAAGGTGGAAGCGCCTGTGACCTTGTAGTGTTTTCTTGGAACAAATAGGTGTTGGGGGCAATACACCCTGCTGCGAAAGCAGGCAGACGAGGATGAAGGAATATTAGAAGGAAGAAAACAATATACAGTATATGATTAGCTATTTGTAATGTGCATTAAAGTTACCTCTTTATTAATCAGAGGTATTCAAGCACAGAATTATCAGTTACATTGGTTTTTCTTTTACGTCGTGAGTACTGGTATTACAATGTACAATAATGTATTTCCTAAATGCATGGAACGTAAATCGCGTGCGATTAGCACGTAGGCAGGTTTTATATTTCAAAATCTACGTTCCGCATCACACGACGTAATAATAGCTATAAAAGAAGACATGATTTTTTTTTACAGTTGGCCTTACGTCGCATTGACACAGATAGGTCTCATGGCGACGATGGACAGGAAAGGGCTAGGAGTAGGAAGGAAGCTCGTGGCCTTGATTAAGGTTTTTTTACAAGTTGCTTTACGTCCCACCGACACAGATTTCATGGCGACGATGGGACAGGAAAGGGCCAGGAGAGGGAAGGAAGCGGCCGTGGCTTTAATTAAGGTACAGCCCCACCATTTTCCATGTGTGGAAATTGGTTTTTGCTAGTTGCTTTACGTCGCACCGACACACACAGGTCTTATGGTGACGATGGGACAGGAAAGGGCTAGGAGTGGGAAGGAAGCGGCCATGGCGTTAATTAAGGTACAGCCCCAGCATTTGCCTGGTGTGAAAATGGGAAACCACGGAAAACCATTTTCAGGGCTGCCGACAGTGGGGTTCGAACCTACTATCTCCCGAATACTGGATACTGGCCGCACTTAAGCGACTGCAGCTATCGAGCTCGGTCTTACTTAAGGTACAACCTATGGTGTGAAAACGGGAAACCACGGAAAACCACCTTCAGGACTACCGATGGTAGGATCAGAACCCGCTATCTCCCGAATGCAAGCTTACAACTGCGCGACCCTAACCGAATGGCCAACTCGCTCGATAAATATAATTTCACGTTGGCTATAACAGTATGAACGTTCCGAAAACAGGCTCTAATTTCTTCCACAACTCGGTGAACACCGTGTGCTAGACAGGTTAAATGTATTAAAAGTGGATATGATTTGTTAATGCTGTGGCAGCCGTCTTCATATGAGAAACCCCATCCGTAACCAGTAGCAAATCATTTTCTTTCTTAATACCGGTAGGCTACAACGGAATTAGGGAATAATTAAATAAGCGAGTAACTTTAGAATGATTAACCTCCAGGGCCGATGACCTTAGATGTTAGGCCCCTTTAAACAACAAGCATCATGATTAACCTCCTCCATCTCTTCGGAGGTTAAGATAATTTCTTTACCTGGACCATCAGGCTTCAGACTTCTTTCCTACAGCACCATTTGTTGTTGTGCTTGGTGTTGTTTGCTACTTGTTTGTATTAACATTAATACATCAAAGGTTTTCGGAGAAAGAAGGATCGGAAAGGGCTAGAATTGGGAAGGTAGCATCCGTGGCATTAATTAAGGTACAGCCCAGCACTTGACTGGTGTGAAAATGGTAAACCATCCTCAAGGCAGCTGACAGTGGGGATCGAACCCACCATCTCCTGAACATAAGCTGACAGGTATGTGAATCTTTCTATGCAGCCATTTCGCTCCATCCTCAGCATACTGTTACAGCTCCTAAGTGTAGAGCAGTGCCATTTTTTAATTTATTACCGCCCATATTGCGAAATAATATCGTCAAGCATATCCACTCCTCCGATATAAGCTACTTGTAAGGTTTTATCAAAATAGGTCAGGTAACTTTTACGTGCTTTTTCTGATTTTGGCTATACCGTTTCACCTGCTGGATAGGATGCACTTCGTCAAAGTTTGTTGCAACACAAATCGCTTCATTGTCTTTCCACTTGGATTCGAGGACATTTCCATCAGTTCTAAAATCATATGTTCATCGAATGCTCTTGTCCGTTGAGGTAATATTCTGGAGAGGGCAATTCTAGAGTCTCTCCTCGAGCACTGTTCCCATAGCCTTGAATCCAAGAAGACGTAATTCAGCCAGGAGATTATATGACGAAAAAATTTATCCACGAACACAATGTGAAATGACGAGTTGAGTGCAAAAAGGAACATAACATTTCTAGTTACTGATGTTTCTATCATAATATGGATCATTTTTTGCCTGTATTCAATGTGCTAGTTGTTTTAAGATCTTCGAAAATTGGCTGATGATGACACTTAAAATGTGTTGAAACCGGTCCCATTAAACAGGTTGTAACTACTTCTTACCATCTTATTACGGAGTATTGAAAGGTGGATCCTAACCTATTATATTGTACATCTTAATATGGATCAGTTTTGAGCGGGTATCCACGAAGAGAATCCGAGTCTATTCAGTTTACCACACAGGAACATTTTGCAACTTTGTGGCCTATAATAAGGTGTCTTTTGCACTTCCACGCTCAATTATCTTGGAAAAATCCCTGTTGTACGGATTCACTTGCTGCCTCAATGAGAGGCCTAACTTTTGCCATTTAGTCTCCAGGTGTCAGTTTCTCATTGTTGGCAACATGCATGCTTTTCTCCATTGCCTGAAACTTGTTACGACTTGAAATAAGTGGCACAGAAACATCTTCCGCTTTTGGCCAATGCAATTTTTACCGTGATAAGGAATAATACAAACTCAAAAAAAGCCAGCTGTTTCATCACAGAAATTAGTGTCATTTTTCGGATTTGCATATCTTTACATTTCCTCTACAAACATATCCAAAATACGAATATTGAAGAAGTAACGGAGTAGGCCAAATGGTCCCAGACTTACAAGGTGAGAACGACTTTGTTCCAAACACTCATGAGGAGTTTATAGTATTTTTGGTTCTATATTCCTCAGAATTTTCCATTTCAGTGTAGTTCTTACTCCCTTGCCTTTACAGTTTTCCGTGTTACTGGAAATACATGAATATTTTTCAGACCTAATCCTTTGAGAATAAGATTCACCGCAGTCATCAGCATCATCTTCAATGGCATTGTGTATTTGTACCTCTCCACATACTTCTGCAGGTAAATCTTGCTCACCGGTGCATGTTTCGGGATCGTCACTAGCTTTCTCATCTGTCAAGTTCTCGTCTCATCCTAGTGGACATTATAACAATATATGCTTCACCTTACAGATTATTATTTTCCCATTCTTTCAAACATCTCTTCAAGAAATACATCTAAAGAAATTAATGTGTATGAAAAAACGTGAAGTGTAGTGGCTGTTATACCTACACGGTTATATGCCCGAAAAATAACAGAAGTTTTACTGATTATTAATCTACAGAAAAGGGGTACTATTAACACGTTTGGAATTTCTCACTAATCTTACCAATAAATAGGTTAATTGCGGTATTTCTGGTGTCCAGAGAAACTTCAATCTCACCACTCATCTGTTGCCGATGCATACAAGCTGGCGGAATGTAATGTTAACCCCAGTGCCTAACGCAAGGAAGAATGGGCCTGAAAACCTGACAAACTACTCTGACCTCTGCTCCATTCAAACTCGGAGTTTGACCTGAGAAGAAGAACTTGGTAAATCTTATATAGGGTCCATTGTGGTCATGGCGCATACGCTGCAGCTCTGCTGAAGTTTCGTGAGATCCAACCTCCCAAATGTGACCGTGATGTGAAAGTGTGATGATAGAAGAGTCTATTCTGGTGATTGGTCCGACATTTTGTAGAGAAATACAGAGGAACTGAACTGGATACAACCCTTGGACATTAAAAGATACACGTCAAAAAGGTTTGCAATATTGTGGGATTAGTCATGTTATGTGGTAGGGCGTACAATGTCCTGTTGTAAGTGGTAGAGAACACTGCCTACGACCTGTGTTGACCAGGAGTGAAATAAGCCAGATAAGGTGAAGACTTATAGTAGTGTATACAGTGCAGTGCGAGTTCAGCTAGTGTTTATACCTCACGTGCAATGCGTATCTCCCAGTTTGAACGAGCTAGAATTGTGGCATTGATTCAGGCTGGACATACACAGCATCACGTATTATACGGGTTGTTCATAGTGCAGTGTCATAAACGCTGGAAAGGTACCGTGCGACCAATTATGTGACTGACAGACCGAGGAAAGGTCGCCCGAGGGTGATAAAGCGACGTCAAATTCGCATGACAACGCAGAGGAGACCAACTTTGACTGCTCAACAATTACGACATGACTTCTTGAGGGAAACCGGGGTCAATGTATTTGCACAAACTGTACGCAATCGGCTTCATAGCGTCCAGTTAAGTCCATTTCGACAGATTCGAAGAGTTCCACAACAAAATCGTCACCTTGGTGAGAGGAGAAGATGGGTCATGAAACATCTTAATTGGGGGTTGGATGGATGGCGTAATGTCATGTTTGCACATGAAAAACAGATACCAATTAGGCCAGATACACGACGACAAAGGGTGTGGGGACGTAAAGGATGCGGTGAAAAATACCAGCATGTCAAGAGGTGCATGCATTGGAGGTGATGGTGTAATGCTTTAAGCTGGGTTTATGCATGGCAGCCGTCCACCTTTGCTACCAATTCGAGGCACGTTAACTGCCCAGCTGTATACCTATGGAATTCTTTGAGCATTTGCACAATCATTTATGGGTAAATATGTTGCTGAATTCATTTTCGTTCAAGGCAATGTTCACCCTCGTCGAGGTGCATCAGTGAGGAACTTCATGAGAAAGGCGGATATGAACCGTATGCATTGGCTAGCTAATTTTCCGGACATGAACTGCATTGAAATTGTATGGGACAGTTTGAAAACGACTGTTTTTATCATTCACAACCTCCACAGATACACCCAAACACGTTAAAGATGTCTAGATGGAATGGGACATTCTTCCTCATAGTGACGCCAGTGTTCTGATCACAAGCATTCCGCAGAGTGTCAGAGATCTGAACAACGCCTAGGAGGCCATACACGGTACTAAGGCAGAAGGAAGAAGGGACAACCTTCACTAACAACAAAAACCCACAAATTGTAGCCGTTTCATTATTACTGTTTATTTGTGGTAGATATTGAAAGAAACACATTTGAGTTTTTAAAAATTGATATTTCCAGGTTGTGCCTCTCTGTGATACAGTAAACAACATTCTGTAACTTTATTATTGCATTGCATCCTTGACATTTCAAACTCTTTTGCGGTGTATACAACCGTATTTAAAGTGATATAGTCCCTATGCTCTTGTATGCTTTTTTATGTAGGTGCCATGAGATATTAGGCAAATCCACCCTTGTGGTCGAGGGCTTATCTGTTTTGTATTTCGTTGTTTTTTTGTCATTTTCCTATTTGCTTTACGTCGCACCGACACAGATAGGTCTTATGGCGACGTGGGATAGGAAAGGCCAAGGAATGGGAAGGAAAAGGCCGTGGCGTTAAGTAAGGTACAGCCCCAGCATTTGCCTGGTGTGAAAATGAGAAACCACGGAAAACCATCTTCAGGGCTGCCGACAGTGGGGTTCGAACCCAATATCTCCCGGATGCGAGATCACAGCTGCGCGCCCCTAACCGCACGGCCAACTCGCCCGGTGTGTATTTCGTTGTAGAGAGGCATCAGTCATATTATCAAAGCACTCACGCTCAGTTTCAATGGAAATGCTCTAATAAAAGAGCTGATTTACAGTACTATCCTCTTTTTCTGCAGGCACATATTCACAATTGTATTAGTTAAGAAAACGGAACAAGTTAAATAAAAAGAAGAGCTTGCTTTCCATACCCTTTTAGAGAGTGTTGAATGCACTGATTGAGACACCCCTCTTGCCTCGAACTCTATTAAACTTATACGGGTGCTGTTAATAGGTTGTGGTGCTCAACACAATAGAAAACATTATGAAGCTTCGTGAACAATACACGAAAGCCTTGGTAGAGATGAATGTGTGGCTCCTATGGTGGGAAAGTAGAGAAGCAGTGCTTCAACAAAGGAGGTGTGAAAGTAGTCGCAAGAATTGTAGTTAATGAACCCATTCTTCTTCTTCTTTTTTTCTTCTTCTTCTCCTTGCTTTTCTTCCGCCGCTTTTCCCACACGTTGGTAGCGTCACGGATTCGAACTGTGTCCTACATGTGGACTTGGCATTGCGTTACGTCATATGCACTTCCTGACGCCCAGTAGCGTACGTAGAAAGGATACCGTGATGAAAATGATGTGACTGACAGACCAGGGGACGATCGACCAAGGGCGACAACGCCACATCAAGATCGATATACCTGCGTAACAGAGCAGAGGAGACCAGTTTCGACAGTTCAACAATTACGTTCAGTGGCATCTGATGTTGATCGATGGCCACTCCAATCTTTGTTTTTTACAATTACTTGAACCCTTGCAAATTCGCGGTACTACTTCCGCACTTCTTAGAGCGACATCTCTTTCTCTCTGTATGCAGATACCATTTTCGTGTGAATATTGACAGGTTCCGTGTCTTTTCTCCGCAGAAAACCGATCACTATATTGACCTTCTCTCGTCACCAATTAATTCAGCAAACGCTACTTTTCAACAGCTGTTGTACCAGGGTTCTGGTTTCCATTTTGCAATAGGTAGACTAACTATGCCAAGGTTCTCGCTTTACCGACTTGTAGACCTGTGCGCAATTGTGTGGTGCTGGGGGTACAAAATAATGACAGAACATGCATGCATGCATTAATGCCATTATGAGAACACTAATACAAGTTAATGATGTTTCATGTACAAATTGCCGTACATTACAAAGTTTTACATTACAATCCAGAAAAAGAACAATGAGAACAGGATCGACAGTTTTCCAGCGAATGGTGTGTCCATTTTACACTCTAAAATCCAACTTTCGAGGCTTCTTAGGAAATAGATTCAACATCCTTAGGACTTACAACTATGTTTCAGTGAATGTTGAGTCGAGTTTCTTTCTTTCTTTCTTTCTTTCTTTCTTTTTTCTTTCATTCATTCTTAATCCGTTTATCCTCTAGGATTGATTTCCCCCTCGGACTCAGCGAGGGATCCCACCTCTATCGCCTCATGGACAGTGCCCTGGACCATGAGACTTTGGGGTCGGGGATACAACCGGGGAAGGGGACCAGTACCTCGCATAGGCGGCCTTACCTGCTATGCTGAACAGGGGCCTTGGGGAGGGATGGGATAATTGGAAGGGATAGACAAGGAAGAGGGAAGGAAGCGGCCGTGGCTTTATGTTACGTATTGTAACCGTCCAGGCTTCTCCAGCCCTACTAATTTAAAATATCATTTTACGCGATATCATTTGATATCAAGTTTATCCGCCATCGGCAATTATTCGTAATAACATATTTATTGAACGTCAATCCTTTGTAATCAAGGCCTTTTGGAATCATACTGTATATATGATAACATCGTTTTATTATTTAAATTATTATATTATGTAGGATAGGACTTCAGTATGTTGTAAACACGGTCAATATGTTGAGACATAGTTGTTTTCATTTCATCTCATATTTGCGTATACGGAGGGTTATTCTTGAAGCTGGGGATTTTGCGTGACTCATGGGTTTGGAGAAGGTAGTAAACAGCGACCCGCGCGCGAGGCTTGCATACCAGCAGAGTACATCATCGCCACGCCTACTGGACTCGACGAGAAAGAAGAGAAGGGGAGATGATAATGCGATCTACGAATAAGAAGTTCCGTTATATAGAGATCTGAGATTAAGCTCTTACCAAAGAGTGGGGGAGCCCGACGATATTATCAAGTGCGGAGCGAGATACTGACGAAGACTCCATCACTACTACTTCTACTGTGAACATCTACTTTGAACGACGTTATTTGATTTTTGAAACAGTGTGTGGTCGCTCCGCGACATAGTTATTTTTGTACAATGTGTTGTCGCTTCGATACAGTACTTAGGTGCGGTAATGTTATCGGATCTGAGTGAGACGAAACAAGCTTACGGCTTGTGTTATATTCAGTAAATCTTCTGGACGAAGAACTATGTTTAGTTCAAGTCTACGGAATTTGGTACAAGTCTGTACCGTATAAATAGTATAGCTCAGTTGGATTGAGATTTCTACTAACATGGAAAAATTCATATCTCTGAATTTTCTCCTCTTACGATCAACGCTGATCAGTTTTTACAAGTATAGGGCCAATGTCTAAGTTAAAGACTAGGCAATTAGGGAGTGTTAGTCCAGATAGCCCATACTACATCAGAGAAGGAAGGAAGGATGCCCATGCAGCAAATTCTACATCGAGAAGAAGAGAACGAGTAACCACGGAAACCAGATGACTTCAACGGAAGCTGCAATTGGTGAGCTTCAATTAGATAAAGCAAGCAATAGTAAATTCAGTAAAGTAAATTATAAATTCCTCCACGCTTTAAGGAACTTTTCCGATTCATGTCATTTTTTTGTATAATAAATTCATTTGTATTTAATATTGCGTTCATTTTCTTTCTTAAGCGATACTTAATGGTTAATTATTTAAAATCCTACCCCTGTGATTTAAGTATAAGTCTCTATGCTAGTAAATATAAATTTTGATTTACAGTTTTGTTTAACGCCACGGCTGCTTCCTTCCACTTCTAGGCCTTTCCTATCCCTTCGTCGCCATAAGACATATCTGTGTAGGTGCGACGTAAAACAAATAGCAATAAAAAGAATAAGAATAAGAATAAGTTTATGAATTACAAAATGGAAAGGAATAAGCCTTTACAATCCAGTATGTAGAAAGAGTAAGAATATCAATCACAACGAGGAGAGGGGATTAAGAAAGAAAATTCTCAAAATAATATTTAGACTCCATATATTTTTACACGACATATCTAATTTAGTCGATCACAAAATTAAATAATTCGAATGACCCAAAACTATAGAAAATGGTAGTGTACTTGCTAAAGCTCACGTACTACACTAAAGTAAACACAGCCATTACAACAACGTGAGTACCAAGCAAGTAGCTATGCGGTTTGGGCCACATAGCTGTCAGCTTGCATTCGGGGGATAGTGGGTTCGAACCCCACTGTCGGCAGCCCTGAATATGATTTTCCATGGTTTCTCATTTTCACTCCGGCCAAATGTTCGGGCTGTTCCTTAATTAAGGCCATGGTCGTTTCCTTCCCACTTCTAGCACTATCGTATTGCACAAGACCTATCTGTGTCGGTGCGACGTAAAGCAGATTGTAAAAAAAGAAAAACCGACAACAACGTCACCAGCAGAAGTGGAGATAACAATTTTACATATAAAATAATTAAACAGGGATGTATCAACAAACTATATCCCTTTATATCAATCGAACTCCACTGTCGGCAGCCTGAAAATGGTTTTCCGTGGTTTCCCATTTTCACACCAGGCAAATGCTGGGGCTCTACCTTAATTAAAGCCACGGTCGTTTCCTTCCAACTCCTAGCCCTTTCCCGTCCCATCGTCGCCATAAGACCTATCTGTGTCGGTGCGACGTAAAGCAACTAGCAAAAAAAACCTTTATATAAAAACTAAGGTTCCTAGAAGGAAACCATAAATTAATTTCATCGATTGCCCGATCGCCAAAGGCCAAAGGCAGGCATTTATACAAGTGGAGGCACATGCTTCCTCTCGTGCACCGTCACTGCATTGTCCTACATAAGAGGCTTGCAGTGGTGTCTCAACAGCGCACTAGCTGCCAGCCAGAGTCTTGGAAAGGTGTAGCAATCCAACTGATGAGCCCACTGCTACACTGGGGTGAAATGCTGGTAATTTCACAATTGAAAAAGCCTAAAGGGCTTATTCTTGGTTACGAAAGAAAACTAACAAAGGAGTTGACATATATTAACAATTCGTACGCCTATTTTCACAATAAATGCAGTTTCTCTCACTGATCAGACAGTGTTTGGAGCAGACTTCTCCCATCAGAAAGCTTCAGCTGTGATGGTTTATAAATTGAGAACTAATTTGGTTCACTCCAATACTTTAAGTGTGACAAATTCTGGCATTCATACAGAACTAGAGATATCAATAAAATTCAAACTGACTTAATTAACTCAAATAAATCTTTCTTTCTTAATCCGCTTACCCTCCAGCGTTGGTTTTTCCCTCGGACACAGCGAGGGATCCCACATCTACCACCTCAAGGGCAGTGACCTGGACCGCGAAACATTTGGTCGGGGGATACAACTTGGCGGGAGAACCAGCACCTCGCCCAGGTGGCCTAACCTGCTATGCTGAAAAGGAACTGCTTACCTACCTACTGAACCCATAATTCTACGATGAGAAAAATAGTTTTTATTTTCCTCAATATTTATTTCAAATCAACAAGCTACTTTTATTTTTGAGGGCAGCCATGTTGCGCTCCTAGAGCCTCGATGTCGCGTGGGAAAGATCTCACCCGCGGCAAGCTCGTGAAATACCGTGACACCTCGGTGGACTTCGAGTGCCCGATAATTCTTCAAATTCACGGAATTCTGCGTGACGAGAGATTTTGGCAATACAGTAAATAAAGAAATAAATAATCTAAATTATTCGTAAACCCTACGTGAAGACAGAACCCCCAGGGTAAAACATAAATGCAGTTAAGCCTAAGTACAAATCCGCGTCAGATCAGTGGACTAGCTCCACGTGCCAAGCTCAATGGATGAAGAAAACCCGCGAAACGCCCGGGCAGAAATAATTTATTTCACCTGTTGCGAGTGTGGTAAAATTATGAGATTAACATCTAAAATAATCACAAGTCTGTCCGGAATTCTGGGACAAGTCTCATAAAAATCGGTCTATTGGACGCGAAATTAGCAGATTACGCAATCAAGCTTAGTAATGTGTGTAGCGTCCCTCATAAGACTATAAAAGGAACCCCCCACTGCATATTTTTCAGTGTCGATCTGGTTTTTAAAGCAGCGGGAGCTTACGCCCGTCGTCAGCAGAAAATTGTACGAGATTGATCTATGAATAACTTAGTACATGGTCGTGGCTGAGGTCCACATCTTCTGTTAGAAAGGGAAGGTGATAGAGATTTTTCTGAACTTTTTTGCCGACAAACTGTGAAAGCATAGGCGTCTGTTAAAGTACACAGCAGATTTTATTGTATCACCTCATGTGCGTTTGAAAGTGGTAAGAGAGTTGGGAAGCTAGTCAGAGTAGTTCTGATTTCGTTATCTGTTGAACACCCGTTGTGTTGTGGGTGACAGAGAGACAACTCTGGGAAGAAAGCAGACAGTCGCAGTTGACTGCAGAACGAGGGAGGTTCGTGGAACAAATTATAACGAGGAAAGTGCGTGATTTGCGTTGTAATTTAATATCGTGTGAGAAGGCAGTGTTTGTAAGATTGATATGTTGGAGAAGATGATGTTATTTGTACCAATGTACGGCTAAAGGCACGAGGTCATCTGGCGACAATGTAGCCAGAATACTGGGGATGACGCCATTTGCAGGTCTGTCTATATTTATATTATGTTGTAGTTAGATTTTATTGTTTGTCCCAACAAATTTTTCAAGATGATTGTCGGGTTGATATTTGTAATTATCCGGCGAAAAGAGTTATAATTTTGGTCTGCGTGTGAAAATTTTCGTTTGTAAATTTCACGTCAAGAAACTGTAAAATGCGACGTTTAAATCTGGTGTTAATGTTCTATGAGATATTGTCCAAAGTGAGGAAAATTAGGAAAGCTATAATGGTAAAATAGTCGTGGCGAAGGTCTTAAGTTCAAATATCAGTTGAATTCAGAAATGTTTGTCGATAATAAAATAATAATAATAATAATAATAATAGTAATAATAATAATAATAATAATGTCTAGCGCGGGATAAAAAAAATTTTCTATATTAAAAGTGCATTTAACCAGTATATTTTACAAGGATCGCAGGCATTTAGATAATTCCAGTGAAATTCGATAGAGTTATATTTATTCATGGGAAGTAAAATTTTGTGACATCGTGTATATCGATGATACGGAAAATCGCGGTGTGTTCTTGTACTCTCGAGGTCCGAAAGTAGTAGTAACAGTAAAATAAAGAGGTGTATTTTATAATGGTTGTTGTTTTCACAAGAGGATTGAAATATGAAAAGGGTCTTAGAAATATAAGAAAAATGGATTAAGAGCGAAGAATGTATATGTGTGGAGATGAGAGGGATAGGAATACTAAAGATGAAAGGGAGCCTGGATTTTAAGTGATACCGCTGGGATAAGGCGAGGAGAATGAGTTGCGAGACTGGCTGTATTGTGACAGGCTGTAATGTATTCCGCTACCAATCCGAAATTTGAGACGACTACTGTGTGAGGCACCGTAGATTTCTAGTAAGATCCCAAGTGAAAACGACTCTAGTAAAGGTTAAAAATCTTGGTAGTAAAAGTCAAGTGACTAGTTGCGTAAAGCCCGTATGAATATTAAGATAATGTGACCTCAAGGATAAAAGAGCATTTAGAATACATGGTTGGTGTTGTATTGAATTTCGTTTCACTGGATATGTCATTAATATAAATATTTGGAATTGACGGTAGGCGATTTGAGAGTTTCTAATGCGGTAGTGATGATTATTATTTTGAATACATCCACCAAATGGTAGACGTGTGTTGGGAATTATCATTTCTTCCCTAAAAACTTCATTGCACAGGCTGAGATTGTGTTTGAGTTGGAGAATTGTTCGTCACGTATATTTATTTTCGAGTTCACGTATTGTTACGAGATGGAGACTTACTGCATTTTCCGACTTGCATTCGTTTAATAGTAAGAGACGTTGTTCCGTGTGTGTTATTAGTCTGACCAGGTTTACCATTCAAATGTCAAAGTTTGTTCGAAATTGATAGTTCGCCTGATATGCTAGGGGATGCGTAGTACGACCCATTTTTACGCCCGACCATAGATTTAAGACGTCACATGTTATCCTTGGAGTTACTGATGATGAGACGTCCTAGTTCACGCTCGACGATAGAATTTGGAAGGTATCGTGTACATAGAGATTAGTGTTAGGATGTACAGATTTTAAGTGAGCCCGACGATAGGTTTGGGATGTCAGCTGTACATACTCAAGTCTCAGATTAGATGTTCCTTTTGTTTTTGCGAAGTGACCTGGGCGAAGGTAGCATCTACAGTAAAATATGAAGTATGAAGAGAGTTAGATCGATAATAATGAGGCCAACTAGTGCGTAGCTCCAACAGCTGGAAGGTGTTCCCTAAGATAACGGGGCCGCTATCGGCGAATGAGGGTTGCCCAAATATTGGATAACGACCTGATGGAGATTAAATATTTTACTGTAATTCTCCGTGCGTGTTGAGTTTGAATGACTTCGATATGTTATTTTATTTTACGGACTTAATTGTTTTTGTCGTTCTGACGTCCGTTTCGTTTTGATAGTGTGCATATTGACACTCAATGTATTAGTGTGAGACTTGAGCTGCGAATGCGGTTTCGATTCGTCGGCCTGTAATATTATTTTATTTTCAATCTTTGTCGCACTTTCATTTTATACGTGTTGAATTCGATTATGTGATCACTTTATAGGTAGTGTGTTGGGACAAACAATAAGTAGATGGATCTGTAATGGTAGTCATTGTTTGAGAAAGGAAAGAATTCCATAGAGCTGTTGTATTTTTCGATGTGGACTGGTAATTTTATTAAGCATAACATAACCATTTCTAACCTGAAAATCGGTGTGATAATAATACTTTTCAAGTGATTTACCACTTTTTAATTAACTTTAGTGTTGGCATTTCTCCAAAAATGCGTGATGAATAAGTGTTTCCTGCATTTTGCAGTTTTGTTCCTTCAGAACGACGTAACGTAAGATCCTCGCGGATCATGTTGTTGTTGGTTCCTTCCGAACAGCTGTTTGGGTGATGCACATTTAGCATCGGGATTACCTTATCACTTAAGGGTGTCATGAATGACAAATACATGGTGGAATTTTATTTCAATTGTGAATGATGCTGTTAACTCGCAGTGAACACCATGCTTTCCCATAATATTTCGCAACCTATCCAAAGCAACTGATAGTCAATTTGGTTCGATTAAGGGTCCATTCGGCGGGTGTTCCGTATCCGTAAGGGTATTCGACTGGTGGATAACCTTAATTGAGAGGAAATCATGCGTTCTACTTGTTGAAAGTCAGATTTTCCACGGATCGTGTGGATTAATTCTCAGTTCTCGTTTGGAGTAATAGGTGCCCGGTTTTCAGGTCTTTCCTTTTTCAGTTTTTTCAGTTTCGCTGTCCACTAATTTATTAATTTCTCCGAAGCAACTCTTCGATATTGTGAGAAATAAATCAACGCTATGCAATGTGACTACGTTTGAAACATTCAATAATAAATGATTTATAATGTTTTTCAAGGATTTATATTAAAATAATAATGTTGTCGTGCCATTTCGATTTAATAAAAGTTAGTAAGCACATATTTGCTCCTCATTTCAAGTAGTTAGGCTCTCTTCTGAACCCCATCGTTTGGTTAAGATCGTGACCAAATTTATTCCCGCAACGACCCATGATTTAAGAGTTCTATATTGTTCTACTGTAGCAGCCGTGGCCGACCAACGATGGAATGGTAAGTTTAAGGGTTCACTACGATGGGTCGTATGGCTAAAATCTTACATAGGTACAATGTACGAACTGTATTTAGAACTTCAATTAAGATAAGTAACCCCTGAGACCAACTAAGGAGTTTGCCTAAACTGCAACATTATGGTGTCTGCAGAGTTCCGTGTACTTGTGGCAAGGTTTATATTGGGCAGACTCCGAGAACAATCTGTACTCGCATCAAACAACATAATAGGTGTATCAGACTCAACCAGCCTGATAAATCAGCTGTTGCTGATCATGGCTTAACACATGATCATGATGTCATGTCCCAAGGAGTGGATGTTTTTGGCCGTATAAAGCAATATCGCCCCAGAATCATCAGGGAGGCGGTTGAAATACGTAAACACCCAGATAATTTCAACCGCGATACAGGCTACAACCTTAGTGAATCATGGCTACCTATTATAAGAACCGTCAGAAAATGATGCTTTACTGTTGCCATACGTTGTCCCTAGCATGGGGCTAAAATTGAGTCCCTATTACATCTTACGGCACCATTTTAAGTTCCATGTTGCTTTCTCTTAGCAACCTTTGATGCGTCAGACAAGGTTCCTTTTGAAACCTGTTGACGGTGTTCATATAGTTCATTACACGCCATTAACCTAAATTTGCATCATGAATAGTCCCGTATAATATATCTCTTTTCATTAGAACACTGCCACACCTATTCCTTTTCATGATGGCCCTTTTTGATGATCGGAGCTTAAAATGCTGAAAGCCTGGTGCTTTCAAGCTTGCATTTTCTTGACTCTTCCGGTCATACACTGGCACTGAATCTGAACCAAATGTGAACGAATTGCTATGATCAGAAAATATTTCTTCATAATCACGCGTGTTTGTGACTCAGATGTTCGGCCCCTTTAAACAACAAGCATCATCATCAGAGTGTCTACCTTCCCCATGCGAGCGAATACTTGGTCTGGAAGAAAGAAAGAGTGACCCGCAACTGGGAACATCAGTTCTACTGTGTTAACATGAATAGGAGCGTTGACAGCCAACCATTTTGACACCACACCCGGAAACCACTAGTCGTTACTGCTGCAATTACAAATACTAACACGTCAACGCCGGGTTCAGAACAACTAGTTCCGATAATCATTCGTTATCCTTAAGAACGGACAAAATCACACGCATACCTCTCCAGAAAATAAGATACGAATTCTTCTACTACGGCTTTTTCCCACACATGTGTGGTCACGGGTACGAATTGAGTCGCACATGTGGATTTGACCCTGTTCTACGGCCGGATGCCCTTCCTGAAACCAACCCTATTGAAGGTATATAATTACTATCGAGTGTTTCTGGTGGTAGTTGGCAGTGTAGTGTGCTGTCCAAATATGAAGAGAGAGAGTTGGGACAATACAAATATCAAGTCCCCGAGCCAGAAGAATTAATCAGACACGATTAAAATCCACGAACCAGCCAGGTATCGAACCCGAGACCTCCTGAACCGAAGGCCTCAAGGCTGACCATTCAGACAAGGATACTGACCAGAAAATAACATACGAATAAACTAGCCAAAATTATTCGACTGCAAAGTGTTAACGGACAATTAGAAGATGAGAACATTAGCTCCGAATGTTTTGTTAGACACCATACTTGGAAAAGAAACACATACAGCTACCGAGGAAGATTCACTGCAGATATTAGGGTGTCACATGGTCAGCTTAATCAGTCAGCAAAGAGGATGCGTTGGATGTGTTAGGAGTTAATGATATCCGGGTAAGAGGAGATAACGAGGAAGAGATCGGAGATTATAAATCATTCTTGACGGGTGTTAAAAAAAGGGAAGGGCAGAGTGTGGTGTAGGACAGTTCATCAGGAATTCCATTGTACTCAACATAGTTTATGTATCGGGCGGGTTGGCCGTGCGTTTAGGGGCGCGGTGATTGCATCCGGGAGATAATGGGTTCAAACCCTACTGTCGGCAGCCCTGAAAATGGTTTCCCGTGGTTTCCCATTTTACACCAGGCATATGCTGGAGCTGTACCTTAATTAAGGCCACGGCCGCTTCCTTCCCACTCCTAGCCCTTTCTTGTCTCATCGTCGCCAAAAGACCTATACATGTCGGTGCGACGTAAAGCAAATTGTAAAAACAAGAAAAACATAGTTTAAGTTAAGCACATAAATGAGCGAAGCATGTGGGTAGATTTAGTTGTTGAAGGAATTAGGACGAGAATAGTCTCAGTCTATTCGCCCTGTGAGGGTGCAGATGAGGTTGAAGTTAACAAGTTTTTATGAAGCTCTGAGTGACATCATAGTCAGGATCAACAGCAAGGGTAGGATATGATGGGTGATTTCAACGCGAGAGTTGGAAATAGAACTGAAGGATTCGAAAGGGTAATTGGTAAATGTTGGAAAGATATGGAAACTAATAGGAATGGGACGTGTTGACTAGACTTCTGTGCTAGTATGGAATTAGCAGTTACGAATACATTCTTCAAGCATAAAGCTATTCACCGCTACACATGGGAGGGTAGTGGCATCAGATCCATAATCTATATATATAAAATAACATGTCCTGACTGACTGACTGACTGACTGACTGACTGACTGACTGACTGACTGACTCATCACTGCCGAGCTAAAACTACTGGACATAAAGAAATGAAATTTTGGGGATACAATTATAATAGGGTGTACGTGCTCACTAAGGGAGGATATTTGGATATTCCGTCGCTAAGGGGGTAAAAAGGGGGCTGAATTTTTAACATGAGGATATCTATATCTCAAGAACTTAAAAGTTTACAGACGTAAAAATTTGTGTTTGGAACCTCCTTTAAAAACAAAGAAACACGTATTTTTTTGTTTTCGGAAAATCATATTGGGGGATGAAAAAGGGGGAAAAGTGGTTGAAAACCTATTATGAGAAGACTTATATCTCAAAAACTGAAGATGTTACAGACATGAAAATTGGTATTTGGAATCTCCTTTGAAAATAAAGAAACACATATTTTTGTGTTTTGGGATAATCCGATGAATAGGGGTGAACAGGAGTGACAAACGGGTTGAATTTTATTGTACCGGGCGGTACACCTCCACGCCGCTAGTTCAAAAATTACGCCAGTTGAAACTCCTCTACAGGAGAAAGCCTGAACTTTAACAAACTGTATTAACCCAACGGTTTCTCGGAAGATGTCACTACTGTAAATTTGGTAATTTTGAAGTGTTCTGAACTGTGTCTATTTCGATTTGTGTTTGTTTGCTCCGTATCAAGAAGCTTGGACATTCTCTAACAGATGTCTCTACCAAAACTATGATAACGCACTCTGGTGTAAAGGAATGTACTCTCCTGAAGAAATTTTGTATTCCTAAGTTTTGGTTTTACTAAATTTTGTTCTGTGGTTTGTGGGTTGGCAATATAAATCCTTTCTTTCCACCTGTTTTGAATGTAGCCAATCAAGAATTTCTGTAATTAATTTTCCACCAATAAGGTGTTTCTTCCTCGTCTTGTGTACTAGTTTTTGCTGTTATCCAATAGAAGTTTGTGGGCGGGTTGTTATCATTCATGAAAGGTCTCGCATTTTCCACGAGGGTATAAAAACTGCTGATTTTCTTGTCTCGGGGCCACTTCAGTAACATCCCTCTTAGTGTGTGAATATGTAGCAGGGGGCGGAAAGCGCCTCTTTCTTCAAGCAGAAGTTCTTCAACAAGGTAATGGCCTGTTAACATCTTTATTTCTTGCTAGCTCAGCAGTTTAACTCTCGGAGAAGGTTCGAAACCTTTAAAATGTAATCCATCTTCCTTAAAATGTAATTCCCTTTTTCTGTAAAAACTAATATTTCTTGAACTGTAAAGCGGGGATGGAGAGTGCTTCACCCTCTCGAACTCCCCTTCATTTTGAAAAGGAGGTGACTACGCTTTCATAACCGCTCTTCTCTTGTAGTAAGTTTTCTCATACGTGTCACCTCCCTAGCTTGGGATTAGCCCCTGTATGATCGGCCTAGCGCCGCATAGGTTTTTAGACAAAAACTTTGTGTAGGAGTGCAAGTTATCGCCTCCATTCAATTTGTATTTTGGGCCATTTACTTAACCCATTTTGTTTTCCTTCCTGCGAAGGCCCAGTAGATTGGGTATTAGATACCCCTGTTTCACTGTATGTGTGCCTTGAGGGCAGCTAGTGTAAAGTCAGTTTATGGCCTCTTAAATAGGCTTGAAGACTTTGAGAGCGCATCTGCTCTTTCTTGTGTGTGAAACGTGCCTCTAGGAGGCTTAACATGGTAATTGGGAGCTAGTGCTCCTTGGCATGATTGGGGTTTTCTGCCCCTTTGTGTGAACTGGGCACATTGGTAAAGTTGGGCTCATAGCTCAAGAATTGTAATTGTGGGGCTCGAAGCCCAAAACTTGTAACGACTGTAATCTGTAATTTCTTAATTTGTTGATCTGCTACTTGGTACCTGTTACACTTTTGTTATTTGTCATTCGTTGATTTTGAAATGAAAATATAACCTTCGTTAAAGTTTTAAATTAACTTTCATTTTGTAGTTGAGACCTATTCCAGCCCGCACCTTCTTTCACCTCTAACTACCACGGATAACTCCGTAACATTTATAAAGTGACTATATCTGAAAATTATCTCAGACTCAGACCCGTACCATATTACAGATTTGAAAACTGGTATTTTTAATTTCCTTCAAAAGTAAAGGAACATAAATATCTTTTCCGAAAATCCATTAAAGTGGAACTGAAAAACAGGGTGAATTTTTAAAATTAGCCTATCTACAGTATATTTCAAACACTTAACATGTTGCAGACATGAAAATTGGTATTTGGAATCTCCATTGAAAATAAGGAAACAGGTATTCTTTATTTTCGGAAAAAAACCTTAAAGGGGGGGGTGAAAGAAATGAAAAATTGGTTGAATTATTTGCATGATAATATCTGTATATATACACCAAAAATCTAAAGATGTTACAAACGTGAAAACTGGTATTTGGAATCTCCTTTTATAATAAAGAAACGCGCATTTGGGATGGGGGAATCAAATTGGTAGGGGGAGATGAAAACGGAGATGAATTCCTTTTATGAGGACACATATATTTCAAAAACAGAAGACGTTACAGTCGTGATAATTGGTATTTGGAAGCTCTTTTAAAGAAACGGGTACTGTTTATTTTTAGAAAATTCACTTAAGCGGGAAGAGTCAAAGGAAGTAAAAAAACTGATTTCATTTTCTCGAGAAACTTATATCTCAAAACTGAAGGCTACAGACGTGGAAATTGGTATTTGGAATCTCCTTTAAAAATAAAGGAATACGCATATTTTGGGTGTGGGGAAACCAACTTAACGGGTGGTGGTGGAGTGAAAAACGAGTTGAATTCTTTTATGAGGATACTTACATCTCAAAAACTGAAGATGTTACAGACATGAAAATTCGTATTTGGAATATTCCTTCAAAGAAAAGAAACATGTAATGTTTTGTGTTTGGAAATTCCACTTAAGAGGTGTGAAGTAATTGAAAAATTTGTTGAATTCTTTTTATAAGGATCCTTATATCCCAAAAACTAAAGATGTTACAGACGAGAAAATTAGTGTTTGGAATCTCCTTTAAAAATAAAGAAACACGCACTTTTGGGGGGAAATCAACTTTGGGGCGGGGGCGGTGAAAAAGGAGTTTAATTCCTTTTTATGAAGATACATGTACCGGTATCTCAAAACTGAAGATGTTACAGTCGTGGTAATTGGCATTTGGAAGCTCCTTTATAAATAAAGAAACAAGTATTTTTGGTATTCGGAAATTTCACTTAAGGGGGATGGTGAAAGGAAGTGAAAATTTTTAATTCTTTTTATAGAGAAACTTAGATCTCAAAAACTTAAGGTTAAGCACGTGAAAATTTGTATTTGGAATCTCCTTTCAAAATAAAGAAACACAAATTTTTGAGGGGGGAATCAACTTAACGGGCTGGGTTGATAAAGGAGTTGAATTATTTTTACGAGGATACTTATATCTCAAAAACTTAAGATGTTAGAGGCATGAACATTTGCATTTAGAATCTTCTTTCAAAGTAAATAAATACGTGTTCTTTTGTATTCGGAAAATCGACTTGAGGGGGGGGGTGAATTAATTGAAAAATTAGTTGAATTCTTTGTATGAGGACACTTATATCTCAAAAGCTAAAGGTGTTAAAGACTTCAAAATTGGTATTTGGAATCTCCTTTAAAAATAAAGAAACACGCTCTTTGGGGAGGGGGGAATCAGCTTAACGGGCCGGAAAGGGGGAGGGGTGATTTTTTTTTTTTGCTAGGGGCTTTACGTCGCACCGACTCAGATAGGTCTTATGGCGACGATGGGATAGGAAAGGCCTAGGAGTTGGAAGGAAGCGGCCGTGGCCTTAATTAAGGTACAGCCCCAGCATTTGCCTGGTGTGAAAATGGGAAACCACAGAAAACCATCTTCGAGGGGTGAAAAAGGAGGTGAATTACTTTTATGAGGATACTTATATCGCAAAAACTGAAGATGTTACAGACGTGAACATTAGTAGAATATTTGGAATTTCCTTTAAAAATAAAGAAACATGCATTTGTTTTTGTTTTTCGGAAATTCGACGTAAGGGGTGTGGGGTTGAAAATAATAAATGAGGAGTTGAAATACGTTTAGTAGGATACTTTAACTTAAAAACTGAATCTGTTACAGACGTGAAAGTTGGCATTTTGAATTTCCTTTCAAAATAAATTCGTATTTTTTGTGTTCGGAAAATCCACTTATGGCGGAGTTGGTTGGAAAGAAGTCAAGAAGAAGTTGAATTCTTCTTATGAGTATACATTTATCTCAAAACTGAAGGTGTTACAGACGTACAGACATGAACACTGGTATTTGAAATCTCCTTTGAAAATAATGAAACAATCATTATTTTTTGTTTTCGGAAAATCCAGTTAATGGGCTGAAAAGAATTGGAAAAGCGGGTGAATTTTTAAAATGAGTACCGGTATATCTACATTATATGTCAAAAACTTAACATGTTAGAGACAAGAAACTGGGTATTTGGAAAGTCTTTCAAAAATATAGGAACCTGTACCTTTTTGCTTTCGGAGAAGGCACTTAACGGGCTGTGAAAAGAAGTGAAAATTAGTTGAATTATTTTAAATGAGGATACTTATATCTTAAAAACTGAAGATGTAACAGACGTGAATTTTGGTATTTGGAATCTTCTTTAAAATTAAAGAAACATGTATTTTTGTTTTCGGAAAATACCCTTAGATGGGTAGGAGTGGGGGAAGGACTTATCAAGGGGTTGAATTATTTTTATGGGGATACTTATGTATATCTCAAAAGCTGAAGATGTTACAGATAAGAGAGTAGGTATTTGGAACCTCCTGTAAAATAAAAAACATGTATTTATTTTTTCGACATGAGAGAAGACTGTTTTTTTCCACATGTACAGTTCTATGTCGCATGGTCGTCTTAACCCCCAAAAGGTAATACCACAAACATGGTTTACAAAGAATTTCTGGGGTAAATGAAACTCACTTTTCTGGGTGAGTTTTATACTTTCGGAATTTTCAGATAATATCTTAGTACAATGCCGAGGAACGATTACTTTGATCAAATGACGAAATCCACGCGAGCGAAGCCGCGGGTAATTGCTAGTAGACTACATTATAACCGACTTCGAATTCAGGAATCTGTTAAGAATGTGTGGGTACAACAAAGGACTTTTTAATGATCTCTGATCTGTAGTGAACTATCTTGGCTTAGGAGAGAGAAAGTGAAATCTCTCTGTAGACGAATAATGGTAGAATGTCTCCAGGATGAGGAAGTTAGACAGAAGTGCATGTGTATGATTAACGAAAAGTTCCAATCAGTAGACAGTAAGCAGGTTCAAGATGCTGTAGTAGAAACAGCAACGGAATGTCTGGGAACAATTGCGTTTAAAGATGGAACAAAACGAACACCTTGGTGGAATGATGAAATGAGAGTAGCTTCTAAACGTAAAAGGAAGGCGTATCAGAAATTGCTCCAAACAAGGGCTGATGCAGACAGGGAAATTGTCGTTGAGGAAAGAAACAGAGCGAAACAAATACAGTAGTTGCTGAATCCAAGAAGTAGTGGGAATTTTTTGTAATAATCTGGAAAGTCTAAGTCAAGCAGCAGGGAAGTCATAAAGAATCTTAGGAATGGAGGAGGGAAAAGGAAATGAATAGAGTTTAAGGTAAATCCGGTGAACTCATAACAGATCCCAGGGAATCACTGGAGAGTTGAAAAGATTATTTTGAAAATTTTCTCATCGTAAAAGGAAATCTTTCTGATGACGTCGTGAACAACCGAGCTCATGGGGAAGAGGAGGACAATGATGTTGGTGAAATTACTCTTGAGAACATGGAAAGGATGGTAAGTAAACTTCATTGTCATAAAGCTGTAGAAATTGATGAAATTAGACCTGAAATGGTGAAATATAATGGGAAGGCAGGGATGAAATGGCTTTATAGAGTAATAAGATTAGAATGGAATGTTAGTAGTAAGGTAACTTCTAACTGGAAGAAGGCAGTAATTGCACCTATCTATAAACAAGGGAAGAGGAAGGACTGCAACAACTATCGAGGTATCTCATTGATCAGTATACCAGGCAAGGTGGTCACTGGCATTTTGAAAGGGAAGGTTTTATCAATGGTTGAGAGGAATTTGGAGGAAAACCAACGGGGTTTCAGACCACAGAAGGGCTGTCAGGATTAGATTTTCAGTATGTGCCAGGTAAATGAAATATTCTACGAGAAAATAGACAGTTATACTTACACTTCCTCGATCTAGAGTAGGCATTTGACAGAGTACCGATGGAAAAGGTGTTCGCCATACTGGGGGACTATGGGATTGAGGGCAGATTATTAAAAGCAATCAAAGCTGTTTTTGTTGACAATTGGGCTGCGGTGAGGATTGATAGTAGAATGAGTTCTTTGTTCAAGGTACATACAGGGGTTAGACAAGGCTGAAATCTTTCAGCTTAGTTGTTCATTATTTTCATGGATCATCTGCTGAAGTGTATAAAGTGGTAAGGAAGGATTCAATTAGACTGAAACGTAGTAAGCAGTTTGGCCTATGCCGACGACTTGACCTTAATGGCAGATTGTGCGGAAAGGCTGCAGTCTAATATTTTGGATATTGACAAGAGGTGCAGTGAGTTTTATAAAAAAAAAAAAAAAAAAAAAAAAAAAAAATTCGCCTCTCCAAGACTAATGTAATGTCAGTGGGTAAGGAAACTAAGAGAACTGAAGGTCAGATTGTCAGACTATTTCAAGTATTTAGGCTGTGCATTCTTACAGGACGGCAGTATAGTGAAAAATGAAATAGCGTATGGCTTTTAGTGCCGCAAGTGTCCGAGGACATGTTCAGCTCGCCAGGTGTAGGTCTTTCGATTTGACGCTGTAGGTGACCTGCGCGTCATGATGAGGATGAAATGATGTGAAATGATGATGAAGACGACACATACACCCAGCCCCCGTGCCAGAGAAATTAACCAATGGTGATTAAAATTCCAGACCATGTCGGGAATCGAACCCGGGACCCCTGTGACCAAAGGCCAGCACGCTAACCATTTAGCCATGGAGCTGGACGGCAGTATAGTAAATTAGATAGAATCAAGGTGCAGCAAAGCTAATGCAGTGAGTTCGCAGTTGCGATCAGCAGTATTCTGGAAGAAGGAAGTCAGTTCCCGGACGAAACTCTCTTTACACCGGTCTGTTTTCAGACCAACTTCCCTTTACAAGAGTGAAATATGGGTGGACTCTGGATATCTCATTCATAAGATAGAAGTAACAGCCATGAAAGTAGCGAGAATAATCGCTGGTACAAACAGGTAGAAACAATGGCAGGAAGGTACTCGAAATAAGTGGATATATGCACAGTTAGGTATGAAGTCAATTTATGAAGCTGTATGCATAAGTCGCCTTAGGTGGTTGGGTCATATGATGCGAATGGAGGAGGATAGGTTACCATGGAGAATAATGGATTCGATCATGGAGGGTAAGAGAAGTAGAGGTAGACCAAGACGATCATGTCTAGACTCAGTTTCACCGAGCTCGATACCTGCAGTCGCTTAAGTGCGGCCAGTATCCGGTATTCGGGAGATAGTAGGTTCGAACCCCACTGTCGGAAGCCCTGAAAATGGTTTTCCGTGGTTTCCCATTTTCACACCAGGCAAATGCTGGGGCTGTACCTTAATTAAGGCCACGGCGCTTCCTTCCCACTCCTAGCCCTTCCCTGTCCCATCGTCGCCATAAGACCTATCTGTGTCGGTGCGACGTAAAGCAACTAGCAAAAAAAAAGACTCAGTTTCTAATGATTTAAACATAAGAGGTAAAGAAATAAACGAGTTCACAAAGCTTGTTACAAATAGAGGACTGTGGCAGAAATTAGCAAATTCACAGAGGTTTGCAGACTGATCGCTGAAAGGCATAAGACTCTGTAATGAAGATGTATGTGTATGTATCGTATTACACTCATGATCATAAAAAACAGCACACCTTGAAAGACTAGAGATAGGAAGTTCATATTCACAGAACATGTTCATTAGTATGTTCTGCAGGAACGATTAGAACTTCAGTCACCTAGGTTCAGCACGTGTCCTGTTGCCTAGTAGGCACTGGGTCCTCCATGGGCATTGATAATTTGTTCCATGCGCAATGGCATCGACGCGTATAAGCCGCGAATGGCATCCTGGGGTATAGCCAACCATGCTGCATTCACCTGATTCCACAGTTCATCTTTGTGGTTGACATTGGGTCACAGCGCCGCACCCGTCGTTTCACCATATACCACACATTTTCGATTGGCGACAAGTCCGGTGATCGGGCGGGCCAGGGCAACAGCCTGACGTCCTGTGACAACAAGAAGGCACGTGTTCGTGAAGCAACATGTGGTCGCGCATTGTCCTGCTGAAATATGGCGTCTGGGGTATCGTGCAGGAAAGGTATGGCTACGGGGCGCAGGATGTCATTCACGTAGGTCAAACTGGTCACAGTGCCCTGGACACGCACCAACTGTGATTTGTGGTAGTACCCAATTGCACCCCACACCATAAGGCCTTGAGTTGGCGCTGTATGTCTTGTGGGAATGCAGTCAATGTGATGCCTCTCCCCCTGTCTGCAGCGAACCAAAATGCAGCCACCATTTTCAAACAAACAGAACCTGGATTCGTCCAAAAACACTATCTACTGCCATTCCTGTCCCCAGTGACGTGGTTCCGTACACCATTGCAGTCTAGCCTCTTTTTGCACATTAGTGAAAGGTACGCGGAGAAGTGGACGACGCGCCGGTAACCCAGACCGTAATAAACGGCGACGGAATGTCACTCCTGAGAGTGTACGATGTGTTACACTGTTCCACTGTTGCGCCAGAGCCGGCGAGGACGCAGATCTGTCCTGCAATGCCATTCGTATGAGGTGTCGATCTTCTCGGGAGTGGTCTGGGTGGTGCGACCAGACCCATCTCATCGTGTTCTACGGCCTTCTGTGAACCATTCTCTACACACCTGTTACACTCCCGACACACTTCGTCCCACACGAGCAGCAATTTCCCGGATGGGTGCATCACGCTCTCTCATGCCAATAATGCGCCCTCTTTCAAACTCACTCTTTTGACGGCACGGTTCTCGCATACGTCTGCGAGACACCCTGCACGTCTGCACAAGTCACACTGATCCATTACCTTCGGTTTATAACGACAACGAGAGCCGCAGGCACATTTTACGAAGTCGTAGTTCAATCGTACCCAGGAGAAACAATCGGGAAGATATGGATTATTTTTATGTTATATAAGGCGGTGGATATTCAGTTCTACTTGTATTTTCACACTGAACATATTCAAATTGGACTATATTATTCACATGTTTGAATTTGGGGAGTTGATATGATCTTACCGTTCTCTCTAAGAGATTACGAACTAAACCTACGTCTTAAACACAGGACTGATGAAGTTCTAACTATGCGCTTCAACACTTTGAATTTTCCTTGAAAAAATTCCATCAGTGTTGTTGCCATGATTAATATTGCGGTTATGTATCCGTGGAAATCAAACTAAAGAAAATGTTTCCTTACCTGCAAGCAATTTGCTTATTTTATCGTTGTTGTATAGTGTGGTATCTGTGGTATTGATAAAGCCCGAATTCTTGGTAACGGGAATTATTGGAATATGACCTTGAAGCCGAATTAAAAAATCCTATCCAATGCAGCTGCCACCATTAAGCTACATCATACTCATAACGCTTACTCCGCATTCCCTTAAACATAGACCAAATTATTAACAAAGTTGAATATAGGTTAGATGCGTGTTCACGAGAATCGATGTAAACTTTTCTCTCTGAAATACAGGGTTGTTCTAATTTAAAGATCCTAAGGCGTATTGATTTAGGAATTTCACTACTTTAGGGACAAGTTCCGTGTTATTGTACTGTACCATTCCGTTAGTAAAGTTCAATCATTGAAATATTATATTGTTAACCGTCATTTATCGTGAATTTATCCTCGGGACTCACACGTATTCCTGTGCTACTTTAAATCACATCCACAGAATAATCGATCCTTGTGAGGAATATTATCACATTGTTATGTCAGAGCGGTAGCTTATAATGCGAGCATGTGTGCAGACAGGAAAACAGACAAAAGACATGGTACTTCACAGTAATCATAGGCTGATATTTAGAAAGGGGAAGCAGTAGGTTATGGCATGAATTTACGCGAATGAATGAAATCTTATACGGTACCATGTTGTACGGTGTTACCCAAATAAGAAATATTAAACTACAGAACCTCGTGTAATACACCTAAGTCAAATGGCTGTGAATTTTATTGACTTACACACACAGGTTTTGGTGACCGTCGGTTTTGAAATGACTAAATTCCGGAAAATATCGCTGCTAACGGTGGGATTCGAACACACATTCGCTAAGTCAAGGTTACAGCTACAAGATTCGTGCCATGCGGCCAACTCACTTGGGAGTGAACTTGCCTTTTATAGCCAAGAGATAAGGATAAGAAGTAGTGGTTATAAAAATGTACATTCCCTGTGTCAACGGATAATAATAATAATAATAATAATAATAATAATAATAATAATAATAATAATAATAATAATAATAATAATAATTCGCCTCTGTGATGTAGTGGTTAGCGTGATTAGTTGCCACCTCCGTAGGCCCAAGTTCGATTCCCGGCTCTGCCATGAAATTTGAAGTGGTACGAGGGCTGGAACGGGGTCCACTCAGCCTCGGAAGGTCAACTGAGTGGAGGTGGGTTCGATTCCTGCCTGAGCTATTCTCGAACTGGTTTTCCGTCCTTTCCTACTTCTCCTCCAGGCAAATGCTGGGATGGTACCTAAGTTAAGGCCTCGGGCGCTTTCTTTCCTCCTCCTTGTCTATGCCTTCCATTCTTCCCGTACCCCACAAGGCCCCTGTTCAGCACATCAGGAGAAGCCGCCTCAGTGAGGTGCTGGTTCTTCTCCCTAGTTGTATCCCTCGACCCGAAGTCTCACATTCCAGGGCACTGCACTAGAGGTGGTAGAGGTGGGATCTCTCGCTGAGTTCGAGGGAAAAACAAACCCTGGAGGGTAAACAGATTAAGAAAGAAAGAAAGAAAGAAAGAAAGAAAGAAAGAAAGAAAGAAAGAAAGAAAGATATTATTATTAATAATAATAATAAGGAGAATAACAGCAATAACAAAATGATCGTGTGTTACATTCGAAGAGGCGTGGTGCAGGTCTTTCGACTTTACGCCTGATAGGTGCCTGCGCGTCTGTAAGAATGGGACCACCGAGCTCGATAGCTGCAGTCGTTTAAGTGCGGCCAGTATCCAGTATTTGGGAGATAGTAGGTTCGAACCCCACTGTCAGCAGTCCTGAAAATGGTTTTCCGTGGTTTCCCATTTTCACACCAGGCAAATGCTGGGGTTGTACCTTAATTAAGGCCACGGCCGCTTCCTTCCCACTCCTAGCCCTTTCCTGTCCCATCGTCGTCATAAGACCTATCTGTGTCGGTGCGACGTAAAGCAACTAGCAAAAAAAGAAAGAATGGGACCCTACACATTTATGATGAATTCTAATACTGAAGACGTCGCACACACCCAGTCACCGAGCCATGGGAATTATCAATGAAAGTTAAAATGCTCGGCCCGCCCGGGAATCGAACCCGACACTCCTTAGACCTAAGGCAAGCATGCTAACCATCTAGCCATAGAGCCATGGAGTTTTATGTCCTTCTAACAACTTTTGCGGTTTTCGAAGAGGCCGAGGGGCCGGAACTTTATCCCTCGGGAGCTCTCTAACGTATCTGAGTACCTTCCATCGGGCTGACAAGGAACTTAGCAATCGAGCCCCCAGATATTTATTTTGCTGTTAATGGCGGAAGAGCATGCGGCCAGTATTTACGCAGTGAGCGAGCATACAATTATAGATCTTCGTTGTTGAAATAGATTCATACCGTAATACTGAACCATTCTGTTCATTGAAGCAACTGTATTAATTTGAGTATTGGATATTGGAATCATACTAGGCCACCCACGAAGCCGATGTCTTACAGTATATGTCATAAAGGGGTCCAGAAGAAGCGTTCTTATGTGAAGTGAGCGCGAGCGTCATTATGAGAAATCTCCAGAACTCATTAAAAGAAGTTATGTCCCAAGCCAAGCCTCTTGATGAAGTTTGGGGACGCTTTCCAGTTCGCGGCTAAACTTATTCTAGGAGGGAAGAATGAAATAAATTAATATCTTTGGTTACAGAAGAGTTGCATTGGATTTGAGACAAGAATTGCAACCTGTATTATGTCTGCTTTATTTTGATAGGCATTAGGGCTGCATTAATTAATGCATTCGCTAATTTGAGCTCATGGTATAATTAATGCGGGAAAGTTTCCCGGGCACGCTAAGATTGCACGCAGCCAAGCGGCTTGATGACGCGACCCGGAATTATAAATTAAGGCCGCCAGGGCATATCAGAGTCATTCTTGGACCGAGAAGCTGCGGGAACGAGTCGTCATACTGCGTGTTGGTGCTGAGAACAACGCTTTGTCTTCAAGCTACATCGACTACCTGTACTGCTATTTCTGCAAAGATGTAAGTAATCAACTTGAATATTCAGAGGAATTGAAGATTTTACCTGTGAGATTATGCTATGGGGAGATGAGGTACTGCTTATAAGAGACTAATGAACTAGTAGCTCCATATTTTATGAGGTCAGGGGTTGCAGACGAAATGCTGGAATTATTATTGGCTCAGGTTAGGAATTCTAAAACTATATGTTGTCCATATGATAGGGTGATAGAACAGTGACGGAGAGTAGTGAAGAAACTATTGTGTACCAAGTTAAAACTCTGAACGAGACTTGGTCAGTGTGACGTGTGAGACACGATAACAGTGAAGACAGGCATCGAGTTTGGACAGTCTGTAATATATGAATTTATTTTCAGTTACCCCAGCATCAAGTCAGAACGAGGGTTTGACAGCATCAGTGCAAAGAAGCCACAACCAGGAGCTGAAGCCAGCACAACAACGGGCATCGATCCAGGAACGTTGGGAGCACCTGACCAGCACAACATCGAAGAGGACACCTTCCGACTACAGAGGGAGCTGTACGAAGACGCCACACCAGCAAGAATGTATCCAAGTGGTCAACAGTCTCTGATGACAGCTCTGCAGTATATCAGAATGTGGTAGATCCAGTGGTCCACAGGGATGGCCGCTCCGCTATGTTCTCAAAATTAAGGTCAGAGCTTTCCAATTCTGTTTCAAGCATGTCATTTAAATTTAGATAGGAATATGGGGGCCGTCAGTCAACTAATTTGTGGTAATAGGAGAAGTTCCCTTGTAATATAGAGCTAGGCCTCAAACTCGAACCCTGTACTTTTAGGTAGATGTTATTTGTCAAGTCCTTGTTAGTGAAGTTATGGTTCATTGTAATTGCGTTATTTTAATGTACGTGTTTTTGTAAGGGTCTGATTGAACTCATTTGGGCATAGGAGGTTAGTCTACAGATAGGTACTTTTATGAGATCCCATTCAGGCATTTGTTTCTGCAGACGTAGAAGTGTATAGTTATGACCAGATGGTGACCAAGTCGTGACCAGGAATTCACCCAGATTCACTGATAGTGTGCGCGAGTCCAATATTTAAGAGGTTTGAGCCCATAAGAGGCAGAAGTAGAATTTGCAGTTGGTATGAGAGAGCCCAACCATTGAGAGTTTATTGAAGATATTTTGGAAATGCCTAGTATGGCAATGTGACGATCGCTTAATGATTAGTGTTTTGTAGCACCAGGATTTAGCCCATGAGAGGCATTAGTAAGATGAGCGAGATTGCTGAAGGTATGGAGACGAGGGCAGATAGCCCAGGTATATTTAAATGATGGCTTTAACAGCTGACTACGTGAAATGTACTTTTGAAAGGCAAGACTTTAGCCTGTCTCCTCGGTGGAGCTCATAAATTAGGGGGACTGCCGCAAGTGGAGGGGTGAGAATGGAGGTCATTGAGCTTGACGTCACAGGCTGGTGTGTTGGTCGTCTGCAGTATTTCAAGTATGCTAGGAGGGAAGAAACGACCTTCTTGTTTTGAAAGCAGAGAGAGAGATTTGTTTTATGTCCCATTTGTTTTACGTATTATTTTAACACTGGCCCGTTTTATACTGACACCCTTGTATGTGTTGATTGGATTCTTTCATATTGTTTGCATAGGTATCTTGGACACCTTACCTGTCATAGGACTAGGGTTCGTGACCAAGTCAGGTCATGGTAAATTTTGTGGTGATTTTGTTAGCACCGGGGTTCGACGGCGCGAGGCATTGTAAAATTTTATGGGAATCATTGTTTTGTGTAATTAAGCAGATATCCATTTCCAAAACCTCGTTACTTACACCATTGTTACATGCTTGTTGCAGCTCACGAGTTTTTATGAAGGCAGTGAACTGATAGTCATCGGCTCAGCGTCATTTTTCCATCTCATATTGAAATGATCTTTTATTTGTAAATAATTCAATTTTATGTAATAAATCCCTATTTGTTAAACTTGGAATGCAGCGGTGTTTTCTGTTAGATATTTTATTTTAATTTTTTTTAATTTAGTCGAATTCTTACCTGAGTAGGCACATGTCCTAGTGTTTTATCTTTATGTTGCCCCGTTATACCCATGTTATCCCTGAGAAGAGCGTTCTACCGGCTGATTGAAGAGGACAGTGTTCAGGTAAGACTATGTGCACCAGCTCACGTCTGTGAGAGTTTGTTCACTACTGTACTCTAGGTTCGAGACCGGCCTTCGCCTGGACGGAACTTTATAGTGCAGTAGGGCACAATACTACATTCTGATAAAACACAATGAAAGCCTCTGTGACTCAGGCGGCAGCGCGCTGGCCTCTCACCGCTGGGTTCCGTGGTTAAAATCCCGGTCGCTCCACATGAGACTTGTGCTAGACAAAGCGGAGGTGGGACAGGTTTTTCTCTGGGTACTCCGGTTTACCCTGTAATCTTTCATTCCAGCAACACTCTCCAATATCATTTCATTTCATCTGGCAGTCATTAAACATTGTCCCAGAGGTGTGCGACAAGCTTCGGCAGCCGGCAAATTTCCTATCCCACCGGGTGAGTTGGCCCGGCGGTTGAGGGCGCGCGGCTGTGAGCTTGCACCCGAGAGATAGTGGGTTCGAATTCCAATGTCGGCAGCCCTGAAGATGGTTTTCCGTGGTTTCCAATGTTCACACCAGGCAAATGCTGGGGATGTACCATAATTAAGGCCATGGCCGCTTCCTTCCAACTCCTAGGCCTTTCCTATCCCATCGTCACCATAAGACTTATCTGTGTCAGTGCGATGAAAAGCCACTAGCAAAAAAGAAAACTGTCGAGCAGTACGTGGAGTGGTTCCGTCCTGCTCAAAACTACATGTTTTCGATATTCAGAGCGTGCAGTCTTGCACCACTCAATGATGCATGATTACTAGGGCCCAGATTTTTTATAAAATGCATATGCGCATATGCAAATGCATATTTTGAACGTTAGTGCATATATAGACATATTTTTCTCTTATGTATGATCGATTATCTAAGATTTCTGAATAAAATGAAAAATCTAATGAACACTATATATGTTGCACATCACTTAGCAACATGAGAAGCCTCCCCTGATCAAGGAAAGTGCTTTCAATGTCGCAGGCGGATAATGACCCTTTTCAAACGGTATCCAACTGATGAGCCCATGCCGCACTCTGGGCGAAACACTGGTAACTTTTGAGGATTGAGTTTCCTGAATTTTATTTCTAGCTGTCTCAATCGGAAGCCATATTTTGGTCATGCTAGCCCGGGAGGGCAATATAGCAAGTGGAGTCGCATTTTTCCCCTAGTACGTCGGCACTGCATTGTGCTTATCACATGTATGGCTTGCAGTGGTGTCGCTACCGGCCAGTGTCTTGGAAAAGGTGCGGTATCCAACTGATGAGCCCATGCCGCATTCTGGGCGAAACACTTGTAACTTTTGACGATTGAGTTTCCTGAATTTTATTTCTAGCTTTTTCTTTCTTTCTTTCTTTCTTTCTTTCTGACAATCAATCCATAAGCAACTACATAAGTGGAACCAGAAGTAAAATAAATAAAATCAGGCAGTCTTTGCCAGAAGAATGTTCTAAGCAGTCCGTGCCAGTGTACAAGTATTGCCCAGTTACGTCCGTCGACGTAGAACGATCATTTCCAGCGTATGAATTAATTCTGTCCGACAATAGAAATTCATTGACCCCTGAAAACATTGAAAAACTGTTAATAACCTACTGCTATGCATCATTTTGCAAGAGATTAAACATGTTTATCAATTTAACATTGAGCTAAAATTAAATAATATATTTTGTAACTGTATTTTGTTTTATTTTTAGTGCATATTTTCGTGCATATTTTCAACATTTTCAGTGCATATGTGTATGCATATTTTTGGAGTTTTTAGTGCATATGAATCCGGGCCCTAATGATTACTAACTGTTCACAACAACTACGCATCGGTTCTGGAAACCTACGGCACTACAGTGTTGACAACATTAACGTTCAAAATGTCCCGTTTCCCTGCACCACCCTGCATTAATACTATAATAGAGGTGATTTGTTCTTGTTCCTAATTATTTATTTGTATTCTCATTACGTTACAAGCAGAATTAGCCTGCTTAATGACTAGTGCATAATAATTGAAGTAACATTGTTTTCTAATTCATAATGACAAGTCCGTACACATTGTAGTCCACGCAGCAGAATGCAGGTCACATTCTGGCCAGCTCGATTCCGTTCCACCAAGTACCTTCACTTTCGACACATGTTGGAAAATGCACTCAAGCCCCCTCCCAAGCCCGTAAGGATAAAATCTGCTCTATCAAGACGCGTGGTTTGTCTGTCTGTCTGTCTGTCTGTCTGTCTGTCTGTCTGTCTGTCTGTCTGTCTGTCTGTCTAGTCAGCAGGAATATTCAAGCATGTGGAAGCCACAGCCCGTTCCAAAACAGCGATAACACAGGTGGCCCTGCTCTGAAATGGCTAGGAGTTGAGCTGGCAAATTGTCCGTCCTCGCCGTTAAGTGGCTATGCATACCTTCCAGGCTTCAAAATGACGATACGAATGGACTTTTTTCCCCATCAGATAAAACGTAAATAATAATAATAATAATAATAATAATAATAATAATAATAATATGATTATTCATTAACTAATATTAATGAATTATTATTATGTTATAATTATATTATTTCGCTTTACGTCCACTAACTAATTTTACGGTTTTCGGAGACGCCGATGTGCTGGAATTTAGTCCCTCAGGAGTTCTTTTACGTGCTAGTAAATCTACCGAAAAGAGGCTGACGTATTTGAGTACCTTCAAATGCCACCGGACTGAGCCAGAATCGAACCTGCCAGGTTGGGGTCAGAAGGCCAGCGCCTCAACCGTCTGAGCCACTCAGCTCGGCGGAAAAACGGAAGGAAACGCCATACCATATGACTACGTTGGTGGTGCTGGGGGTTGTGGTAGGGGCCTACAATTCTTCGGCAAACAAGGGAAACCAGACGGGACACATTTTAAACAGACAGGAAGGACTGAACATAAATATACTCGGATGTAGTAGGGCCTAATAAGTAGAAGATGACTGAAGTGCTACTGACATATGTTTAGGATGGAGGCAACCCGACTAACGAAGCAGATTTTTAATGTGTTGGACAACAGATATAACATCTCGGATAAATGGTTCAAGGAAGTAAGTCCTCCATAGAACTGAATCAGGAGGACATCTCCAACCGATCAGAATGCAGATCAGTGATCAACAACTGTAAGGGGCTTCCACGACGAACAAAAGTAGAAGAGCGGCTGGAGGGAAGAGAGAAGACAGGGGGCCAGAGAAAGAATTCAACTTTTTTGGGCTGCAAAAAAGGCTTCCAGAAATGCCTTATAATTACTGGACGTCGTCTCTAATGGCCCTAAACGAGAATAAATACAACATAAAACCGAACTAAACCTCAAGGTGCAACAGCCCAGGAGGGCCTTGGCCTACCAAAGTACTGTCATCTGCCCTAAAGCCTGCACATTGCGAGGTGTCGTGTGGTGGGTGAGACGAATCCTTAAAGGTATTATTCTAGGCTTTTATGACCTGGGCCGCTATCTCACTGTCAGATAGCTCCTTATTTGTAATCACGCAGGCTGAGTCGACCTCGAAACAGTCCTCAGATCCAGGTAAAAATCGGTGGCCTGGCCGAGAATCGAATCAGTGGCCTTCGGGTAAGAGTCAGGCACACCATCCCTACACCGCGAGGCCGGCTAATAACAATATGCTATGTTATATTACACCATAATAACTAAGTCACTTTCCCAACAAAATACAAGTTTTCAACATCAGAAATCCGAATTAAATTCTTGGGTATGAAGACATCAATCGATTAAAGCGATTTACGTAGATAATGCATATCGCAGAATGATAGTTCGGTGAATTTAGGAAATGATCAAAACAAACCCTTTGCTTACACCAAGAGGATGGAATTAAAGAAGTAAGATACGTGTACACTCGATATCTTTATTATCTCGTGGCCGGAAATATTCATTTCAGGCAAGAAATCAGTACAGCCCTCAGAACCACCCAGTACTTGCTCACATCCTCTTTCTCAGTGGTCACATCTATTAGATGCGCTAACACATGTACACACCTGAAGAGTGAGGGGAGGTGGAGAAAACGAAGTACGAGGTTATCTAGCATGAACGAAACACATGCGGAGGGGAAGGAACTTACTTCCGCGCCTGCCCACAAGTCCCACTCGCTCGACAATGAAGGGAGGAACCACACGGCTCCTTCGAGGTAACAGACGTAATGTGTATATCAAATCATTGACGGTCAAATTTCCAGTTTCTTTGTAATTCTTATGTGCGAAGTCTGGCTGAAATCTTTGCGGCCTCGACTATGACTTCATTATCAAATGGGATCGCGCTCAACCCCTGTAATAAAGAATGACCCTTATTTTCGTCAACATAGGCCCTGTTAAATACTACTACTACTACTACTACTACTACTACTACTACTAATAATAATAATAATAATAATAATAATAATAATAATAATAATAATAATAATAATAATAATAATAATAATAATATTTGTCCTCAAAAAGCAAAGTAAAATAACCTGGCATTAAATAATTATGATTATCAGAGATGCAAGGGCGTTTGGAAAACCGTTCCTCTGAAGTTATTGTCAGCGCTGATCAAACAATTAAATGCCATATATTGGGTGGGATTACATCGTGCACACTTCATAGAAATTAAATTACAGTTAATTAATTGTTTTCCTTGATTAGGAAAAGCTAGTATAGCCAGAATGTTTAACCATAGAAACATCTTAATCAGTTCCTGAAAAAATGGAGTTGGGAGTGACCTCTGAGTACGCAACGTGGCAAGCCATACCTCCTGGAAGACGAACACATGTGACGTTGCCTTGGTTACTTCTCCTTCATCCTCAGGGTTGGCCAAAATCTTCGCCCAAACGTTACCTGTTTCCTTTTCCACCCAGAATTCTTGTGATCGCGATTTGTACAATCGTCCTGCTCAGAGTGACGTATTCCTTCCGGAGTAAAAGTAAAAGGAACAGGATTATCAATCCAATTAGGTAGGTCCATGAGTATCCTGACTTATAAAATGCATGTTTAACCAGGCTTTCACACCATGGAGGCTTAAACTAATAGTGTGTATAGTGTGCGATTTCATTATTATACGTCTGTTAAGTAAAATATGTTTGATGTTTTTTTCATACCAAGCAAAATCTGATGCAATACTCAAATAATGTGTGTATGGACGAAAGAAAAAATCATAAAGTGTTCCTTTGTTTCGAAATGTTTCTTTCCACGTGACACAAGGTCACTACTTCGTAACTTGCCAAGCCCCTCGTTGGCAGATACCCGCACTACAAATATGTTACAGAAGTAGCCGATGAATCGCGGGACTAATAACGAGGTCGATTGAGAAAGATTCACAGCAAATATGTCACAGAAATGTTCGATGAATCGCGGGGATTTTCACGGGGTCGATTGAGAAATTTTCACAGGAAATATGTTAGAGAAGTGATTGATGAATTGTGAGTTGTAGTAAGGGAAGTGTTTGCAACATATATGTCGGAGAAGTAGCCGATGAATTGTGAGGGAAGGGTTTACAACAAATATGTTAGAGGAGTGACCGATGAATCTTGTGGGTAGTGAGGGAGTCGATTGGAAAAACGTTCCTTGTGAGCCGGGTTCGATTCTACCAACCTGTACTGATAATAATATAATAATAATGCTATTTGCTTTACGTCCCACTAACTACTCTTTTACAGTTTTCGGAGACGCCGAGGTGCCGGAATTTAGTCCCGCAGGAGTTCTTTTACGTGCCAGTAAATCTACCGACACGAGGCTGGCGTATTTGAGCACCTTCAAATACCACCGGACTGAGCCAGGATCGAACCTGCCACGTTGGGGTCAGAAGGCCAGCGCCTCAACCGTCTGAACCACTCAACCCGGCAACCTGTACTGAGAAAGCCAGCCTTCGACTATCTGAGACACCCATTCCGGCTACTTATGTGCACTTTCTCAGGTTCCTCTTGGCCGTTGGTATCTTGTTAGGCTTCTGTCAGCAGTATTTACTCATTAAAAGTTTGTTTCCTTCATATAATTTCCAAAATCGCTCGTGGATCGTTCGTCTCTATACATCGCTTACAATCATTGAATATTGGAACTTCCTAAACGGGTTGTAGGTTCTTAGCAAATATACTTTCAAGGCCTTCATAAACTTTTCTTACGAGTTGGTCATGCAGTTTTCGTCGCGTACCTGTGATCTTGCATTCGTGAGATGGTAAGTCTAAATCCCACCGTCGGGTCGGCAGCACTGAAGGAGTTTATTCCGCTGTCCCCCATTTTCACACCAGGCAAATACTTTGTCTGTACCTAATTCAATCATCCCGGGGAAAAACCCAGATAAGTCCATTTCTTCATGTTTTTACTTTTTGCAGTAACCTACTAAGGTCAATGCTCTCTATCCTTTGACGCTAACAAGGCAAGTCATTTCGTCATAATATTGAAGATATAGCCAAATTTACTTCCATATTATTCAAGAATACAAAGCAGTCCCCGGTAAGAATCAGATCAGTTGAGTTATCTTAATAAAATTCTGAATAGTGTTAATAAAAGTAGCTTCAAACAGATAGGACACTTTTCTATGGTTATTTGTGGACGTGTACGTTATCGCCCTGTAAATGAAATATTGACAGTGAATTTGCACAGCTGATTCTGTTAAGGATAACTATTAAATCTTACTAGTTAACTGTTACGGGGCTACCCGTGGATCAGCAGAGGTGAAAGAAGGTGCCGGGATGAATGGGTCTAACTACAAATTCATGAATGGATTTAAAACTTTAACAAAGGTTATATTTCTTTGGAATTTCAAAAATCAACAACAAAATTTTAACAACTTTTCACTTAGTGAAATAACAATGACATAGCAAAGTAGAAACAAGACTTAGAATGATCCAAGATTTCCGAACTTGAACATACTTGGGCTACAAGCCCCTAGTTTGACAATTTTTGGGTTCCCAGCTCGATTTTACAAAAAATATACGTTTACCCAAAGGGCAGAAATCCCATAATACCTGGAGCACATGCTCCCAAAATTACAATATCAGGCCTCCCAGAGGCAATTTTACAACACTTGAAAAAGAGCTCACGCGCTCTCAGTTCTCAAGCCTATTCCAGGCAACACAATATGAAAATCTAATAACATTGGCCTTACAAGGCACTATTTACAAATAGCCATCTCATTACACAGAGGTATCTAGTACCCAACCCACGGGGCCTTAGTGAAAAAGAACAGGTTCAATAAACGGCCCGAGTACAACTAGAATGAAGTCAAAGATTGAGCTCCCAAAAGAAATTTAAAAACCTATAGGGCACTTGGCCAACGAAACAGGGGCTAATCCCAAACTACTGAGGTAGCGCGAATGGAGATAACTTCAATACACTGAAGAAACTAATGCGGTGCCTCAAACCAAGATGAAGGGGAGCTAGAGAGGGTATATCACCCTCTATCCCCGGTTTACAGTTAAAGATTTATGAAATTTTACATGAGCCGACAGAAGATTTACATTTTAGAGAAGTTAGTTACATATTTAAGGTTTTGTACCTTTCTCTCAAGTTAAACCTCGGGGCAGAGAAATTAAGAGGTTAACTGGCCATTACCTTACTGAAGAACTGCTGCCTAATGAAAGAGGCGCCTCCCGCCCCCTGCTTGACACACACACTAAGTTAGACGACGATCAAATGGCCAGGAGACGAGAAAATCTGCAGTTTATAAACCTCGGGGAAAGTTCGAGACCTTTCACGAATAAAACAGCCACACCCTCACAATTTTATTGGCGAATGAAAAGGTTACACTCAAAATCGAAGATGAAATACGGGATTGGTTGAAAATTAATTCCAGAAATACTCGATTAGCTAAATTCAAAACTGGCGGAAAGAAAAGATAAATATTGCCAACCTAAAGATGAATGAACAAAATTTAGTAAGAAAAAACTTATGAATACAAAATTTCTTCAAAACGTTCTTTCACTTTGCACCAGGGTGCATGATCAGTTTTTCCTGGGTGACATCTATGAGAGAATGTCCAAACTTCTTGATAAATGGAAAACAAAACAAGTTGAAATTCACACAGTACTGGAAACTTCACAATAACAAAATTTTAGTGGTGTCATCTTCAGAGAAAATGTATAAGTTGGTCTAGTACCAAGTTCACTGTTTCTCCTGTAGAGGAGTTTTTAAGGCGCAGGATTTAAATGTGCGGCGTAGAGGTGTAATCCACAAATGTGATTTACACGCTTTGGTTTTGACTGGTCCACATAAGAAAATAATATCTGGTCAATATAGGACAAGTCAGTTTAACTCGCGATCCAAAGCAGATACTTCATTAATTTTTTGAATTAAACAAAATCTAACCAACACATTATTTAAAAAGCTGTTTCTTATAACGCAGAAGGGTTTGACAACATTTGGTGAATCGGTGATTTCGTATTGTTCACAAACAAAAAATTGCTTCCCCTGAGAACTTTAATTTTTTGACTTGTCATTCCCTGAGATAAGTGAATTAAGGTCATGGTACTGTGGCTACCTATCCAAACCTAGCTCGTTCCCATTCTTCTGCAACCGTAGTGTGACGTTAAACCATTAGCAAAAATGAGAAACTTTTCTTTTGTAAAATCTATGTAGTAAACATTATTTCCTTATTCACTTTGTAACGTTTCTTCTTAGGCCTTTGTTTCTTTTTACAATGATAAAATGTTGTTGTAGTCTGTGTTTTTCTTCCGTCACCTAGTGATTTTCATGAGTCACATCTACTGTTCCCACCACAGGAATCATCCGTGAATGACAACTTGGAGCAGAAATACGCTACTAGGCACAAAAAGAAAAATACACTGGATAAGTCATGTGAACTCTATTAAATGCATTTCTTAATGAAGAATACGTCCGACTCGTTGGCTGAATGATCAGCGTATTGGCCTTCGGTTCAGAGGGTCCCGGGTTCGATTCCCGGCCGGGTCGGGGATTTTAACCTTCATTGGTTAATTCCAGTGGCCCGGGGACTTGGTGTTTGTGCTGTCCCCAACATCCCTGCAACTCACACACCACACATAACACTATCCTCTACCACAATAACACGCAGTTCCCTACAGATGGCAGATGCCGCACACCCTTATCGGAGGGTCTGCCTTACAAGGGCTGCACTCGGCTATAAATAGCCAAACGAAATTATTATTAATGAAGAATACACCGTAACCTGGTAGTGATCGGTGACTAAAGGGATCTACACAATATTGTGTTCATTCTCACTGAGTTCAAGATGTGGTATGGTCCATTTGGAGTTCATACAGAATTCATTACCCAAATATCTATGAATTATAGAAGAGACCAAAACAAAATGTTGATTAAATATCCATAGGTCACAAATTGACAACTAAGGTACTTTATGACGTGATTGAATAAGAAACTATTGTAATCATTTTCAAAACTGTTCCAAAGTGCTGTCTCCTATGCATGGCCCACTCGTTCTCCCAACCTCACCCCACTTGACTTGTAGACGGGTGCACTTACAGAGCCTGTTGCATGAGATTCCAATTGAAAACGGAGGAAGAAATCTTCGCTTGGGTGCTTTCGACTGCTTACCCTCTACAGCAGATCCCTGTAGTCTCTTAACGAATACGACAGACAATGGAGCCTTTGTATTGCAGGAGGAGACCGCTCTTATGAGAAGCTTTTGTAAAATATTCCAATTACATTGAAATGCAATAGTTTAATTCTCAAACACATCAAAAAATACCTCAATTATCAATATCCGACAAATGTTTGCTTAATAAAACATATTTTTGTTCATCCCTTCTATCATTCCCAGAAGTTTGAGTAGTGAATTTTGTTCCGCCCGTCCTGAGACGCGTTCCGCCATTCCTCTTCTAATCGTGCTTTGAGTCCGGTAGGGATCTTCTTAGGATCCGAAACAGACATTATCCCAGACGATCCCACGCGTGCTTGATCTGCGAAAATTCTGACGAATTTGTAGGCCAAAGTAGGGTGCTTGAGTTCGTCAAGGATCTTCTTAGGAGCCGAAACAGACATTATCCCAGACGATCCCACACGTGCTCGATCGGCGAAAATTCTGACGGCTTCGTAGGCCAAAGTAGGGTGCACTATATTGTTTACTGCCGTCATCGAGAAAACCAGTACTGTTGTAAATATAAGCACGTACTAGTGTTAACGTTTATGGTTTGATGATACCGCTGAACACCTACGCGGAGACATCAAAGTAGTTCGACAGCCAGGTCATGGCATAATGCTATCCTACATGCAAAATGTCAAAAATATAATTTCTCAAATAATTTAAGTCAGAAAAATATGCAAGAACCGATTTCTATTCATTGTCATTAATACAAGCAAGCAATTCAATCTGAAGAATGCGGGGGACGCATGGCCTCATGCTTGACTCGCCATGTTGTATCTCAAACCTCTATGACATCGTCCGTTCTGGAAGGTTCAACGGAAGCTTTACTCCATTGAGTTAGTGAGGAGTCTGGTAAAGGGATATTTTGTGCGTAATACTAAAACCTTTGAACTCGTGGGTGAGGTAATGATAATTCCTAGCGAACCCCACGTTGTTCTTACCATGTGCTCGGAAGTAGGTCGGTGATTCTCCAAACAACATGGAGACTGCGGATGGATACATTATTTTCTTTGTTTACATCAGTTTCGGTTTTCTTGATGATGGCAGAATACAGCCTGTTGAACAGGGATATAGTGTTAGGCCCTGGCAATGTTGTGTGCTGAAAAATACCGAAGAACTCGATGTCTTTCCTTTTAACAAAACAATTATCATCACCATCATCATCACCATCCACTCATCGTATATAGGGGAAATGGAACAAGTATCCCGTGGACATGTCGATGTGCTTTGAGCCAACCTAACACGAACACCAATTCTAATCTGGAGTCGTAGCAAATGGTAGCCGACACCATAGTTTCAGATGTAAGACGCCAGGTCCTCATTCGTCCTCCATTAGGCTATATTATATAGCAGAGGACACGCAAGACGGAGGATTTGGAAGTCAGGAAGATCATGTTGTGTCACAGAGTCACCCATCCTGTGACAAGAGTAATTTTTTCATGTGTTAAGTTGGGAGAAATACCCAACAAAACGCTTTCTCTTACTCATTTCGATAAATCTGCAATAATGGCATTGAATGTATTAGTATTTGTCATTAAAAAGCCTACGTTCATACAGGTTTTATTAATGACTTTTCTTTATATACAGTATGTTGAATTTAAATTTATAATAAAATATTATTACTACATTTATCTTCCTTCAAACAGTTTAAGTAACGTAACAGAACTCCTCCGGAGCAAAATTTCAGGCATTGCAGCGTCTCTGAAAACCGTGAAGGTAGTTGCGAGACGTAAAACTAATAGAAATATTGTTTGACCAGCACCTTCCCAATCCTAACCGCTCCAGATCGCAGAGGCACCGAAAACTGGTATGTGCTACGGCGACGCTAATTCACCAGTAACCCTCCTCCCTTAAACCCGTCCATAGGGGAAACAGGAACTGTTCAAACACTACAAAACCCATATCTACTGCTCATCACCACAGAATCAATAAATTGGACTGGGAGATCAGCCATTCAAAACTCAGTACTTCCTTTACATTTATTTGCTCGACAGAACAGTATGGCTATCATTCTATCATTTCCAGGGTTAGCATATGGCCAACATGAAAAGAAAAGGAGTTACTTTCTTGAAAAAGAGGACACTTTCAATTGACAAATGAAATATATTTATTAGCAAAATCTATAGCGAAAAACGACGGTCTGCGTCAACATTGTAATTATCTAAGGAACAATTCTTAAATTGTTATAAATAACATGTTTAAGTATTTTAAGGGACAGTTTTACACACTCTTCTCAGAGCACATTAACATCATCATTTTCAGTCTTCTTACTAAACCACAATTATCCCCCAGAAGAAATAACTTCTTTCATGTTTTTCTTTTTAGTTTTCTCGTGTAGCTGAAGCCAGTTGATATGTTCAGATTGTATTGTAGGTCTATGCACACACACACACTACACCTTTCACATTTTTAATCGTGATCTGGTTTCTATCGTAACTCTACTGCATAATTATCAAAGAAGATAAGTTCAGCATTCGTATTGTGGCTGGGAATAAAGGAGAGAATTGGACAGTTCTCCGTAACTCCTTTTGGTAATGAAGCACTGGGAGACTCGCTGAAGTACTGGGTATCCGTAAAAGTACTCCGGGGTGTTGATGTTAAATATTGTAATGAAATCAACAATTAAGGTACATGAAGTTTACAAACTTCAAAATAAACATTATTCTATCAAGTAACTATAAATCGATGGTCTAGGCATCTAACGGTAGACGACGAAACCTTTGGGTGTTTACAAGTTCAAGTCCGTTGGCATAGATGGCCTTAAAGAAGGCGCGCGATCGTCGCCGTAAGACATATCTGTGTCGGTGCGACGTAAAGCAACTAGCAAAAAAAAAAAAAAAAAGGCGCGCAGTTTAACTAGCCGGGAAGGTATACCACTGGTAGACTACCACCCCCCTAAGGTTTTACAGTGGGATGAACAGCTTTGAAATCTTGAAGTATATTGGCACATTCATTTTGAGAAATACATAGGCAGGCTTGTATATACAGTATCTTGGTGAAGAGACAATGTTTGTTTGTTTGTTTGTTTGTTTGTTTGTTTGTTTGTTTGTTTGTTTGTTTTTGTTTGTTTGTTTGTTTGTTTGTTTGTTTGTTTGTTTGTTTGTTTGTTTGTTTGTTTGTTTGTTTGTTTGTTTGTTTGTTTGTTTGTTTGTTTGTTTGTTTGTTTGTTTGTTTCGAATTCTTGAAGTAGAGTTGTCCGAAGTAGCCCAAGTCCGGGCTGTAGTGCCCAGGGTTGACGGCAGGAGTGGCCACCGCTTGCTGATGTCTAGATGGGGACGCTCGTACCCCTTAGGTACACTGAGATACCATCCCCCCAATACATTGAGGACTGAAGCCGAGGTGATGAGGGCCCAAGACCAAATAGTAAGGTCCCGCCCAAAGATAGAATGGGAGGGTGAGGCCTGCCTCCCAAAATCTTCCCACGAAGACAGGCCCAAGGGTGGAAGTTTTTCAGGAGTCTTAGTCGGAACGAGGCGGGCCCGTACCCCGCACTGGCATCTCTCCAGGTTGATTTCACACGGCCTTTGATGTTCTGTTGGGCACTGTAACGTGTAATTTATTGGCGACAGTAACTGTTGTACGAAGATGCTATGTGTATACTGCAGATCAAGGCTAGCGACTTTGGAGGAACGGCAAAATGGAGATTCCGGTTAAGTATGGAGGCAGGAGCGGCTTGTGGCATAATACGTAGAACTTAGAGAAGGGAAGGTTTTTACAAAATAATTTTAAAAACAAAACAGGAATTAACATTTAGAGTACAACTTAATCTCATGAAAAATAATTCGTTTACGTACATAATTTTAGGTGAACAATAGGAGCAGAAGCCCTCCTCATTTTGATTTCTTACAACACTTAAACTTATAAATTTCCTAAGGAAAGAAATATAATTAAATCAGCAATTTAATTGCGTGGTGATATTTAATGAACAAAGAAAAATGCCTTCCCTTACAGATGAACAGTTCCCTTATTTTCTATCTGATTTTGAAGATGCTCAGATGTCCCCCTAATGGGGTCTCATGGTAATATTTGAAGATCATAGTTACTAGAATTGATGGAACAAAAATTTTCATCTTTTGATCGTGCATCAATGGGCAACACAGGACCTCATTATGGGAGCCAGCACGGGATCTTCACGTTGGTATTTCGCTATGTTATGGTATAACATAGGGGCATCAGTACGAATGGCGCTTACACCCGAACGTGCGGGCAGAACCAGAAGAACTTACAGGGTGATTAGAAAACATTATGGTTAACCCATCTGCGACCACATTCTCAGATCCCTGTGTCGCACGTCAAACTGGAATGTTGAACTTCTGATAGCATAGCAAGCGATGCGCCTGGTACGAAGGGGCCTAGCAAGCACCCTACTTACTGCCCGATTGTCCGTCTCTAATACAAACTTGACATGCTCTAGGTAACGGCGAAATATTTCTAAGGCAAAGAGTATAGCGAGTCCCTCTAGTTCATACATGGAATATTTGGCCTCTTAAGGTGACGAGACACATAGGCGATGGACCACCTTTCGAGTTCAGATTCCTGTAGAAGAACCGCCGCGACAGCAGATGAAGACGCGTCGGTCTGTACAAATAACTTCCTAGAAAAATTCGGCATAGCCAAGACAGGGGCGTTGCAGTGGGCTCATTTGAGATCATCGAAAACGCCTTTTTGAGAAGGACCCCATTCAAATTTGACACCTTTCCTGAGAAGAAGATTCAGGGGTGCAGCCCGGTTAGCTAAGTTTGGAATACAATTTCTAAGGAAGTTTACATACCGACGGATCTAGCAACCCCTTAAACATCTTTGGGAGGCTTGAAATTATGGATAGCCTGAGTTCTCGACTCGTCTACCGAAACTCCATCGGGGGAAACTGTATGCCCTTAAGAAGGACATTGGCGGTTTAGCAAAGGATACTTTCGAAAGCTTAACCGTCAAACCTGTGGTACGAAGGCGTTTTAATGCTTCCTCTAGATGAGCTAGCTGTTCTTCAAAAGTCTCTGAGAAAATAACAATGTAATCTAAATAATGGTGAAGATATTTAAATGTAATATCAGAGAAGACCCTATCTAGCAATCTAGTAAGAACCACCGCACTCGTGGTGAACACGAAAGGCACGGGGTTGTATTCGTACAGACTCCAGTCGGTTGCGAAAACAGTCAGATGTTTCGATTCTTCTGCAAAAAGTATATGATTATAGGCTTGGTTGAGATCTATGATGGTGAAGAATTTAACCTTATGAAACCAAGAAAAACATGAATGAAAATCGGGAAGGGGCACTGACTGGAGCACAATCTTATGTTTCAACGTCCTGTAATCAACTACTGCCTGAAGCCGCCTTGTGGTTTTGGAAGAAGAAGAAGACGAATAGGGGAAGAATACGCTGACTTCGAGGGTCAAATGATACCATAGCTCAACATCTTTTCGATAATAATTTCCTTCAGGGTCCTCATCTTAGGCGGGGACAATCTATAAGGAGGAAATATTACAGGGATCGAATCCGTAACCTCTATCTTGTATTCAATTAAGTCAGTCATACCTAGATTTTCTGAAAACACATCGGGAAATGACTGACATAATTTACGAATGCTTGTAACCTGATCCTAAGGTAGATGCATAAGGTCTAACGTCATCTCACTCTGAGGAGGCAAAGTGATGATGATGATGATGCTTGTTGCTTAGAGGGGCCTAACATCTAGGTCATCGGCCCCTATGGTACGAAATGAGACGAAATGCGATTACAATTTAAAAGTACAAAATTCATCCACTGACCAGAATTCAAAACGTGATGATGAGGAATGAATTGATGAATATGAATTTAATACAATCAGTGGATCTGACGCGCAATGCCTCACATTCCCAGAAACAATATTACTGACCAAGGGACTGCTTCCAAAGCCGAATCCAGAATCGATGATGCTTGTCTAAAGGGGTCAAGATCCATGTCAACCGTCCCGCATAACGGCACTTATCGCTATTAAAGTAGAATCATGGTATTTCTCAGGTTGCGGTACTAATCAAAGGTAGCGTAAACTCACGGTGTTCCAAACATTATGGTTCTACTCACAAGTATTAGACGTCGTACAGGTAACGCAGACCTATGGTGTTTCTCACATAATGGCGCCACACATAGGCAACGCAAACCGATGGTGTTCCTCATCTAGGTGTACTAATCACGGGCGCCGGTATTGCCGCGGTGTTCCTCACATAGTGGGTACTAAACACAGGCAACACAGACCCACGGTGCCTCTCATATAGTGGTACTAATCACAGGCAACGCCCAGACCCGTGGTGTTGCTCATATGGGTACGACGCACGGGTAATAGAAACCCCCAGTGAAGCACTCTCTGCTGCTACTAATCACAAACCTATTTTGTACCTGATATAGTGGTACTACTCGCAGGTACAGGCAACCCATGGTGTTCCCCGCGTGATGGTACTAATCAAAAGTAGTTTCATGGTTCGAATACTATCATCCCTTGGTTGCCCCTTTTAGTCGCCTCTTACGACAGGCAGAGCATACCGTAGGTGTATTCTTCGTCTGCGTCCCCCACCCACAGGAGGTGAGGAGGTGAAGTAATCGAACATGAAGCTGAATTACACGTCAAAATGGGCATATGTAAAGTACTATCAAGCTTTAATGTGCGTGTTTTTCTTTGAAAAATGAGACATGACATCTGCCCCTAATATCACAGGGCATGGCACATTTTTAGCAACAAGTAACATAAATTTCCAGATAAACTTAGAAATACGAATTTTTGCACGGATGAATCCTGAAGTTTCTAAACGGGAAGAGTTGGCCGAAATGCATTTTTCAGTGGAAGAAACATATTCAGGAAATTTGCCGCAGTACTTTACCTTTGAATACCATTCTTCTGAAATGATGGATGCAATATTTTCGGAATCTAAGAGGGCAGTAATAGGTTCGTTGTCTATTTCAATTTTGAGGAAGAGCACAAATCCTGGAGCATCAGGGGCAATTTTTAAACATTCTCTTGGACCTTCAAAGAACGCCTTAGACGACTCTGAAAAGGTGTAATCAGAATCAATCTGGGCTCAGCCTGGAGACAGACTGGGAAGAGGACTCAGCCAAGCACTGTAGTCAAATTATATTGCTGTTGTTACCAGAAGTAGAAAAGAAGGTGTACTATTCGATGAGTTACAATTCTTTGCCAGGTGTGCAAATGAACCACATTTGAAACAGCCTGGAGAAGGCGACGATCCATTTTTAAAACCTTTGGCATTTCATAGAGGGCACTTATTCCTTAAATGGTCTGCAGACCCACAAGTATAACATTTGCGGGGAGTGAACGTTTTTCGGGGGGGGGGTCCGAGAAACATTAGAAGAAGGTAGTGGGTCGCGCGCAACTCTCAGCGTGTCGGCATATTTCACTCCTTCCCAGAAACAGACATCGTCTCAAGTTCCCTAAACGTTTTAGGACGGGAATCAAAACACAAATGTGAGCGGTAAGATGGCGAAAATCCTTCAATAATGGTCGGTACTATTTGACCTTCAGAATAGTGCAAGGCAAATACCCTAGTGTAGAACTTAATATCCTGCATGAAATCAGCTAGATTTTCATCTACCCTTTGTCCGGCTCCACGGCTAAATGGTTAGCGTGCTAGCCTTTGGTCCAGAGAGTCTCAGGTTCGATTCCCAGCCGGGTCGGAGATTTTAACCTTATATAGTTAATTCCCTTGGTTCGAGGACTGGGTGTTTGTGCTGTCCCCATCATCCCTGCAATTCACACGCCACACATAACACTATCCTCCACTACAGTAACACGCAGTTACCTACGCGTGGCAGAAGCCACCAACCTTAACCGGAGGGTCTGCCTTGCAAGGCCTGCACCCGGCTAGAAATAGGCGCACGAAATTAATTAATTAATCTACCCTTCGCACTCTGAAATAATATGTATGGATTATTGATGACAGGACTCTCGGAGGGATAAAGTTAGCCAACAGGTGAGCATGGAAGGTTTCGATGGAACTCATTTCCGACATAGCCTTAACTACCTTGTCTGATAAGACATCAACTGTGTGAGGATAGATTTGAGAATGTGACAGAGCAAACACGAGAGAATGATCTTGGAATTCCACAAGAAAACTTAAGAAAGCAATGACGCCATTAGTGGAGTTGTCAGAAATCTAGAAATCCCTTAAGCAACATGGCTAAAGGATGAGGTAAGCTGATAAAGCCTGCGGATACTACCGGTGAGGCACCCGGGGAGTGAGGTGCTTCGAAATCGGCATTACTAATGAAAAATGGTTGAAGGTGTTTTTTTTTTTTAATTTATTTGGCTTTAGATCAGTTACAGACCAAACAGCCACCTGGATATTACAGTACGCTGGTTTGAACTTTACAATTCATTACAAGTAATTGTCACAGTGTGAAATATATACATATACATATTTTTAAAAGACATAGACGTTGCACATCATTACACTGAAATCACATAATTTCACAAAAAAATCAATCAAATTTGTAGACAAGTTGTTGTTAAATAGTTCCCAATAATAGTATACACTTTTCTGTTTTTGGTCGCCAGTAGTGTATTTACACAGGTTGGTAACTGTTGCTTAGCGTGAAGCAGAGCTGTAAGAAACACATTTTGTTGTTGGTGGTAATGAGCACATGCGAAAAAGAGATGGTTTAGGTCCTGAATCGACTGACCATCACAGGAACAGTATGGTGTGTCCACTACGTTGATGCGATAAAGGTGACTTCTAAAACTTCCGTGGTTGAAGCGCATTCGGGTGATAGTCGAGATGAATCGTCGTTGAGTGTTCCATTGTGCAAACCAAGGACGTCGCGGGGGTTTCTGTTCAATCGTTGAGTAAAATTTACCTTTGTGGTTGAAGGTGTTGTGGATTGCCGACAGTATCTGTCTGTTTAGATGGGACAGAGGCTTGTTGTTGCTCAAACGTATTAGGATCCTGTTCCGTATTCGTAGTTAATGCGGCAACATAGTCACTCTTCCCTCTTACAAACCCAGACAACAACTGGTTCACTTTACTGGACAGCTCAGGAATATGTTGACATAAGGAGTTAGCCATAATAGAATGGTCTTCTCTCAGCTTGAGAGACAACAGATTGCCCACTCTATTATAAAAATGAAACAGCCTAGCCTGAACACGTTTAAGTTCGTTGCCGGAGGGCTCACCTCCTTCAAAAATAATAACAATAGATGCAAGATCAGCAACATTGATGATGATCGTCGATTAATCCTCAACAACTCCCTACTCTCCATAAACAGGAATACAAATAGGTAGATCTAAAGAGTCCTTTAATCTAGACGCATCTGTCGCAACCGTGCAACCAGAATGAACCTTTCTAATAGCTAATTCATAAATAATATCTTCCTTGCGCAATTACCAAGGAGCAAGAACCTCTCTGGAAACAGACATGATGAATGAAATTTTGACAAAATTTTTAAAAATAGGTAAACCGAAAAATTTCTAGTGTCCAAATACAGGATTTAGAAAAAAAAGTAGTCAAAAGGGGCATTGTCCAAGCCCATTCAACCACGCTCTTCTACCATTTGTTCCGGGGTATCCGTGGTTCACAGAGGGATAAGAAGTGCCTGGGTTGAATGGCTGGACAAGGAATTAACTAGAGCAGAACTTAACACAACATATTTGGACATTTTATTTATTTCCTTTTCTTTTTGTAGTTTAAAACTGAGAGATAGAAAATCTTAATGAATAACAGACAATTTAACAATTTATTAATGAGCTCGTCAGCTCTAGTACCATCGGGGACTTAGAAGTCCGAAAATCAGGTACAAAAACTAGTGACAATTATCACGCAGTACATTTACGTAGGGAAAAGAGCATTATTGCTCTTGACAGGTACAATATTTTACAAGAGTACGCTCTGCTCCAAGATGGTATACTACTCAGGAGTCTGGGGTCCGAAATACCGTAGTCTAGCCTCGCAGAGTCAATCAGTTTCCATTGATACACTAAAATTACAGTAGGGCACATGGGATGACCTCACTTTAAAGAATTCATCAGTTGATCCACAATAGCATTGATCACTGTTCCAAACGGGAACAAAAATCGAAGAAAAAGTTACCCTAAGAATAAATAATACAGGAGACACAGAGGCGTAATTGCCCATACTACATGGCCTTAATGGAAAAAGGAAATGGTTGCATATAACCGGCCATCACCCCAATGCAAGGAGGCGAAACACACGCAGTCCTTCTAGAAATTATTAAAACTCTAAGTGGGCTTACGGTCCGAAAATACAAAGGATAATACTATGCTACACAGGGAGTGACTGAAGGAGAAACGTTAATGCCAAGACAAGATTTAAGAAATTTAGAGGTTTAAAGCTTTAGTCACCCAATGTAAGGTTGAATGGGAAACGACAGAGGGTCATCACTCTTTGTTCCCTTACATTACGTATTTCCCAGTAGTAAATAAAACCAGAGTCCTCAGACTTGTCGAAAATTCTGCATCGAACCACCAATTTACAAAATTACATTGAAAGAAAAGAGGTTGAAACATTCCCCTCTAACTATCCGAAGGAGCTATCATATGTCTAGTTAAATTCTGCCATTAACTTGTGCCGCTGGATCTTCCTCAAGCAGGCTTCACCCCTGCCTCCCTTAGGTCAAGTCGCACTCCTGAGCACTGAAACAATACAGACAAAACAGCCAGACGAAGACGAGGCGTTTTCATTCCCCGCCCGAAGTGCGGGGCGGGCCAAACAGAGGGTAACGCCCTTTCTCAGGCCAGGAGAAGTGGTAGAGATCGGGAGACGTGCTGAATGAAGAAGATATTATTCCTTTCAGGAAAGTGTAAGCTGTACCATACTCCTTATACACTTTAATTTGAAAAAATTGAAAATATAAGGATGCAGATAAATTCAAAATAATTTGCATACCTCGCCCACACGAGATGTGAATTATGGGGGATGTGTGTAAGGAGTGCACGTTCAGACGAGAGTGCCAGGGTTGAGGTGAAGGGTGAAGAGTTGGAGTGTTGCTGCGATATTCCATAGAGAAGTGGTAAGGAGTCGTACGAGGTCAGTTGTCGGGGGTGGTGGGAAGAAAGAACGAGTTGGGGAAGGGGTGGACGGACTTGATGACGAGGCTGATATGAGGAGGAGCTGGCCGGGTGCGACGACGTGTGTTGGTGGGGGGATGTCGGGTAAATGGTTGGGAAGGGGAGCGAGAGGGTTCCAGTTTGTGCAGATGGCGATATATGTATGCGCCGCTGGTGATGTGTCGCTGGACGTCTTCTTGTGTTGGGAGATGGAGGCGTACTAAATAGGTTGGACCAGAGATGTTCATGGTCCGGAATGGGATGCCTTCTGCGCGGAGTTCGTGAAATACTTCTTGGTCAGAGATGGTGGGAACGACGCCTCGGATAACACAAGTGAACATTGTTGTGGTAAGATGGTGCTGGCTGTGGTGACGACGTTGGAGGAACGGCTTCTTCTGAGGTAGTTGCGGTCATAACCGGTGGCATGGCAGATGCGTCTTCAGTTTGCTGGTGTTGAAGGTAGCGGGGTGCGATGTAGAAGAGACTGGGTCGTTCAGGGGTTGGTGGCATAGGAAGGGATGAGGACATAACTGGTGAAGGATGGGAGAGTGTGATAGTGGTGATGGGAACAGAAGGAAGGGTGAGGGCGGATGTCGTTGTGGTAGTTGTGGTGGTGGTGGTCATAGTGGAAAGGTATGAGTACGTAATGGAGAGGCTAACTTCCAATCGTGGAGTCGGCCGCTTGCTTGCTTTCTTGAGTCCGGCAGGGAGCTTGAAGTAAATCTGCTGAACCACCCGGCCGGTCAATAAAGATGAGGAGATTCATCGGGGAGGTACCGAAGTTCGGAGATGTTCGAGTTCGGAGAGGTCGACGAAAGACCAAACACGGCCTAAAAAGTGCCCTGTTTTTATAGTACCATAAAGGTGAAGCTTCCAGAACTCTTTACTGATAGACTGGATTCCTGTACACACCCCCGGTTTTACTTGGCTAGAGAACATATTTCCAAGTATCTGATAGATTGATTACAATCGAGGAGGGACCAGCTGAAGTGTTGACAACTTCGGTACTTCAAAAAATCCTCAGAACCAGGTTTACAAGTTCAAAATAAACATTACTATATCAAGTAATTACAAATCGATGGTCTAGCCACCTAACGGTAGACGAGAAAATCTTTGGAAGGTTACAAGTTTAAGTCCGTTGGCACAGATGGCCTTAGAGGACGCACGCAGTTTAACTAGCAGGGGAAGGTGTACCACTGGTACAATTATTATTATTGTTACGGGGTTACCCGTGGAACGCAGAGGTGAAAGAAGGTGCTGGGATGAATGGGTCTAACTACAATGTCAAGAAAGAATTTAAAAACTTAACTGAAATTGAAGGATGTATTTTTGAAAAGCAACAAGTTAACAAATTCTCACTTAGTGAGATAACAATGACAAAAATAGAAAAATCCAAGATTTCAGAATTTTAACTCTCTTGGGCTTCAAGCCCCTAGTCTTACAATTTCTCAAGCTCTTAGCTCAAATTTACAAAAACAAAATTTACACAAGGGCAGAAATCTACTAATACATGGAGCACTTGCTTCCTCGATTCCAATATCAGGCCTCCAAGAGGCATTTTTACAACACTTGAAAACAGCTAACGTGCTCTCAGTTCTCCCAAGCCTACTCAAGGCAACATTACATGAAAATCTACTAATCACAGGCCTTACAAGGCACTATTTACCAATTTGAAACAGGGGTATCTTGTACCCAGTAAATGGCCCGAAACACAAATTGAATGGAGGTGTATACTTGCACTCCTAGATATGAATACTTAAAACCTAAAGGCCACCAGGCCTATGAAACAGGGGCTATTCCCAAACTACTGAGGTTGCACGCATGGAAATAGCTTTAACACATTGCAGAAACGAAAGCGTGGCTCCTCAAACCAAGATAAAGGGGAGCTCGAGAGGGTCAATCACTCTCTATCCCCGATTTACAGTTAAAGATTTCATGAATTAATTACATAAGCCGGCAGAGAATTACATTTTTAGAAAAGAAGGTTATATAGTTAATGATTCGGACCTTTCCCTCGGGTTAAACTGCGGAGCTAGCAAGAAATAAAGATGTTATGTGGCCATTACCTGGTTGGTGTACTGCTGCCTGATGAAAGAGGCGCCTCCTGCCTCCTGCTTGACACACACACTTAGTTAGATGACGATCAAATGGCCAAGAGACGTGAAAATCCGCAGTTTATAAACCCTCAGGGAAGGTTCGAGATCATTCATGAATAATCAAGACACACCCACAGAATGTTATTGGTTGATTTCGAAAGTGACACTCAGAATCGGAGAAGAAGCCTGTAATAAGTGGAAAATTAATTACAGAAATTATTGATTGGTTGGATTCAAAACTGGTGGAAAGAAAAGATAAATATTGCCAACCCAAAAATAAATGAACATCAATTAGTAAAAAAAAACTTATGAATACAAAACTTCTTCAAATTAAAAGTTCTTTCACTTCGCACCAGGGTGCATGATCATAGTTTTTTAGCAGTGACATATGTTGAAGAAAGTCCATACTCCTTGATGAAGCGCAAACAAAACAAATAGAAATTCACACAGTACAGGAAACTTCACAATAACAAAATTTCATCAGATTTCTGTAGTGACATCTTCAGAGTCAAGTTTTAAGTAGGTCTAGTTTCAAGTTCACGGTTTCTCCAGTAGAGGAGTTCTTTTAGGCGCAAGATTTAAATGCGTGGCGTTGGGGTGTACCTCCCGGTAAAATTATTATTATTATTATTATTATTATTATTATTATTATTATTATTATTAGGCTGCCTGCGCATCAATTTCGAAGTTCCATTTCACTTTACGAAATGGCAGAGTAAGTCGCATATCTGTTGAGCAATGAATGAGTTATAAATCACTTTGTCCGGTTAACACCAAATGTGGTTGTTAAAAGCATGGGTTCAACTGTACTTGTACTTACTTACTTACTTACTTACTTACTTACTTACTTACTTAACCCCTTCACCCTCCATGCTTCACTTTTCCTTCGGACTCAGCGAGGGATCCCACCTCTACCGTCTTAAGGGCAGTGTCCTGGAGCGTGAGACTTTGGGTCAGGAAATACAACTGGGAAGGGGGACTAATACCTCGCCCAGGTGGCCTCACCTGCTATGCTGAACAGGGTCCTTCTGGAGGGATGGGAAAATTGGAAAAGATGGACAAGGAAAAAGGAAGGAAGCGGCCGTGGCCTTAAGTTAGGTACCATTCTCGCATATGCCTGATGGAGAAGTGGGAAACCACGGAAAACCACTTCGAGGATAGCTGTGGTGGGAATCAAATTCACTCTACTCAGTTGACCACCCTAGACTCGTACTATTTTTCATATTTCGTGGCAGACCCGTGAATTGAAGCCGGGCCTCCGGGTGTGGCAGAGAATCACACTAACCACTAGACCACAGAGGCGGACTGTATTTACTATCACGACTACAATAAACGTACTGCAGACATTTTCATCATTTTTAAACCTATACCTCTTTGTACACTTTAATTTGGACAATTTGAAAATAAAAGGATACAAATACATTCAAAACAATGCGCATACCGGATGAGTCCACTGCGCCTGACTTCTTTCTTTCTTAGGCATCCTACTGTAGGTCAGTGGTGTGATGATCGATTCTCCTTTGCCGTACACCAAGCAACAGTCACCCTTAACCACTGAATGCACCATCACTTTTGCAAAAACATGTATGCGACAGGTATTTACACATCGCATCAAACAGTCATACGGTTATATAACAATTGCGTGCCAATTATAAGCTTTCGATTGGATATGAAACTAAAGCTAAAGCGATGGCATACTGATAGTAAACTTGTGTGAGTTTGTAAAGCGGGAAGTAGTTTTACACCAGATATTCTTTCTGATAAGCTCGACACAACGATCACCGTGATGCCATGGACTAAGCACAGACGTGCTAGCGCATGTGCCGTTGGTAACTGGGTTTGATTCCCACGAGTGCTAAATATTTTTATTCACATTTTACGCTTTGCGGATCAAATACAAGGCCATTCGTGCCACATTCGACCAATAGCATGCAGAATGTATTTTCAGTGTGTAATGGCCTGACACTTGGTGTAGGCTAACAGTGGTGGTAACCTTTTCGCTGTGTATTCAACTGATGAGTATGTTGACATACTCCTTCATCTACGGTGAAGCAAGACAGAATGCACAGGAAGCACAGTGCCTGCACCACGAAAGATTTCCACACAGATGACAACCACTAAATAAATAAATTAATTAATTAAATAACCCACGACGTGATGGTATTCGGACACACTGGCTTTGTAGATGAATCTCGAAGTAGAAATTGCGAATAACGTCAGCAGGCTCAGATGGGATTCGAACCCACCTACGAACCCAGTTATATTAGCAGCACCCACTTAAACACCACGGCGACTCTTGCCAACAATATACCGGAATACATACTAGATGGACAACTACTTCCGTTTCAGTAATGCACACACGTTTTCTATCGGTATGCCATCGCTTTTAGCGTTCATTTCATACCCTACTGAAAACTTATAATTGGCACGTACTTTTTATTAATTGTATGACAGTTTGTCGCATACATGTTTTTGCAAAGGTGATGGTGCAGTCAGTGGTTAAGGGCGACTGTTGTTTGGTGTACGGCAAAGGAGAATCGACCATCACACCACCAGTGACGTTCGTTGGGTTGCCTAACGACAGAAAAGTCAGCCGCACTGGACTCATCCGGTATACAGTCGAACTTCGATATCTCGAAGTGCTTGCGGAGGCTGAAAGTATTCTTCGAGTTATCGAAAATTCGAGGTATAGGAAAACGCTCATACGTACCAAAATGGCTCCAAAAAATAAAATAAACTGGACCGTTATTAACTTCCTCATTTATGTCACTAGTGCTATCATCTTTTTTTCTACATCTGGATTTTTATATTTTTAGATAGCGTACAAAGTTTGTATTTTTAAAACCTCATTATGCCTTAATAAAGATGATTCTTATCTTAGGATACATTCAAATTCGTATCTTTGAAAAGAAATACGTCATTTCCTTTGGCGTTTTCTCTGTAACACTGTGTCCTCTGCGAATTTATCCCGCAGATTAACAGCAGCAAACATGTCCTCACAAACTGACGACTGTACTTGAACAAAGCTGCGAAATGTGGTCAGTGCTTGAGTGACCTGGCTCGTCAGGAACTTCCAACCTAAGGGAGCACACCGTACTGTAAACAGTTTGTTGATGGTTGCGAGTATCCTAAACTAAGGACTTAAGCTGTCATGGTACGCAGCTTTTCAAGGTTGCAAAGTGCTATGGCATGTAGCTAGTTAAACAATTCACTTTACTGAAACTTAGAGAATGTTTATACGGAGACGACTGTCTACTGCAGGAATTAGATTTTTGTGGGAATAATGCGTACGCATGAGAACAATACTCCGCATAACTTCGAGATAAATAACAATGATATTTACTTCACGTCCTGCTAACTGCTTTTAAGGTTTTCGGAGACGCCGAGGTGTCGGAATTTAGTCCCACAGGAGTTCGTTTACGTGCCAATAAATCTACCGACGCCAGTCTGATGTACGTAAGTCGATTCACAAGTCATGGCAACTATTTTTTTTCTCGCGAACAGGAGACAACACGAAAAATCTAAGATAGGCATTTGCTATTTTGCTATTTGCTTTACGTCGCACGGACACAGATAGGTCTTATGGCGACGATGGGACAGGAAATGCCTAGGAGTGGGAGGGAAGCGGCCGTGGCCTTAATTAAGGTACAGCCCCAGGATTTGCCTGGTGTGAAAATGGGAAACCACGGAAAACCATCTTCAGGGCTGCCGACAGTGGGGTTCGAACCCACTATCTCCCTTCCCGGATGCAAGCTCACAGCTGCCCGACCCTAACCGCATAGCCCATATGTATTTGGAAACGTACGGTATGTACTTGCGTATGATGCCACTAGATGGTGTATGTAAACAACAGTGCGAGTCTAAGCATGCCCCCAAGTTCAGTGTGTGAGTGAGAGCGTCACAGAATGGAAGTCAACAAGCAGGAGCAACGATCGCACATTAAAATAGCAGTTCTCCACGGCAGAAATGTACGCCAATACCATGCAGAGCTGCGGGAAGTATTAGGTGTGCATGCCATGCCCTAGAGAACAGCGGCAAGGTGGCGTCAGCGATACACATGCAGCGAATGGTATTCAGCGCCTGCCCCACCACTGGCAACGCACAGTGGAAACCTTGGGTGATTATTTCGAAGGTCTGTAACCAGTGGAGACATATCCTTTGTACGTAGCCTTGTGTATTTGCTGTCTATACCATAATAAAACAACGTTTACCAACGGCCTGTGTTCTGTCACTTTCCTACGAGAATCTCCTGAATTCAGAATTTGTCTTCAGGCACTATGTACTAGTACATGCCCTATATTTCCAAATGCATATCTTAGGTTTTCCGTGTTGTCTCCTGTTCGCGAGAAAAAAAATTATTGCCATGACTTATGACTCGACCCTTGTATTGGAGCAAATACCATCGGACTGAGCCAGGATAAAACCTGCCAAATTAGGGTCAGAAGGCCAGCGCCTCAACCGTCTGAGCCACTCATCCCGGCCTAACTTCGAGTTACAAAAATATATTTTACATATGGGCTTGCAATATTCTTCGAGATATCGAATATTTCGTGTAATACAATTTTGAGTAATAGAAAAATATAAGAAAAATATAAGAAAAATAGAAAATATAAAATTCCTTCCAAATATAGAATATTCGAGTTATAAACGTTCGAACTAGAAAAATGTTTTTGAAGACTTTCGTCTGGAGCGTGGCATTGTATGCAGGTGAAACGTGGACAATAATTAGCTCAGAAAGAAAGAGAAAAGAAGCTTTTGAAATGTGGTGTTACAGAAGAATCCTGAAGGTGAGATGGTTAGATCGAATCACGAATGAAGAGATACTGAATAGAATTGGTGAGAGGAGATCGTTATGGCTAAATTTGACGAGGATAAGAGATGAAATGAAATGGCGTATGGCTTTTAGTGCCGGGAGTCTCCGAGGACAAGTTTCGCTCGCCAGATGAAGGTGTTTTGATTTGACTCCCGAAGGCGACCTGCGCGTCTTGATGAGGATGAAATGATGATGAAGACGACACATACACCCAGCCCCCGTGCCAGAGAAATTAACCAATTGTGATTAAAATTCCCGACCCTACCGGGAATCGACCCCGGGACCCCTGTAACCAAAGGCCAGCACGCTAACCATCTAGCCATGGAGTCGGAGAGATAGAATTTTAGGACACTTCTTAAGACACAAAGGATTTGTTCAACTGGTTTTTGAGGGAAGTGTAGGGGGTAAGAACGGTAGGGGTAGACCATGGTATGAATATGACAATCAGATTAGAGTAAATGAGGGATGCAGCAGTTATGTAGAAATGAAAAGGTTAGCAGAGGATAGGGTGACGTGGAGATCTGCATAAAACCCGTCTTTGGACTGATGACTCAAACAACAAAAACAGACGTTCGATTTATAGAAATGTGACTGTGACTTGTAATTAGGGTTGCCGTATTTCAAATAAGTAGGTTATAAAAAATAATTATTACGTATTAACAGTCGACTGAGCTGTGATACGTACGGTAGGAAGTTAGGTATCAGTATGTAAGCATATATTATCTCAACAGGAGCACCTCATATGTACTTCCATTCGTGCGACATTTACTTGGCGATTCGCTGGGAAAGATTACACGAGGATCCGCATCCATTCATAACCATACCCATCAGCTCTCGCAGCGAGCACCTTCGACAGCATTTTGTCAGGTTCCTCATGCTCCGCTCAGTACATCCCGGGCGGCTGCTGTACAAAACACAGACCTACTTCCCGGACTGACATGAATGCCTTATCAGTCTTTTCTTTTTTCACACCCTTCCCTTATCAAAAATCGTTAAGTGCGCGGAACTGGCGCTGTATGCGCGTTGTCATGGCAACTCCAAGCCGCAGCCTCCCCGGAAAGCCTAGCCCCGCCCAGAACAGAATCAATACTCCCTCCACGTGCTACTCCAGCCTCCAGACCGCTCAAAACGTCTGCGTCTCCACGAGGAGCTCATGGGGTCATTGTCACTGGTACAAGTACAAGGGTGTGGACGGAGAGGGCTCGCGTGTTACCCATATCTATACATTTTCTCACAAGCCCAGCGGCCACTGTTCCACTTCCTGTTGCTGAAGTAAGGGGAGCCTCTGTCCGCTGAATCTCAATGAAAGATAAATGACTTTTAATACCACATGAAAGAATATAATTTAAACTGAGAAAAAAGAAGTAATTCTTTGTTGCTGGTTCACACCCGGGGATTTTCGCTCGTTAAAAAAGGGGGTCTGCCTCTGTGGTGCAGTGGTTAGCGTGATTAGCTGCCACCCCGCAGGGCCGGGTGCGATTCCCGGCTCTACCACGAGCCGCTTCCTTCCCTCTTCCTTCTCTATCCCTACCAATCTTCCCATCCCCCACAAGGCCCTTGTTCAGCATAACAGGTGAGGCCGCCTGGACGGAGTACTGGTCCTCCCCTCCAGTAGTATCCCAGACCCAAAGTCTCACGTTCCAGGACACTGCCCTTGAGGCAGTAGAGTTTGGGATCACTTGCTGATGAATGGAACGGGGTCCGCTCAGCCTCGGGAGTTCAACTGAGTAGAGTGGGGTTCGATTTCCCCCTCAGCCATCCACGAAGTGGATTTCCGTGGGTTTCCACTTCTCCTCCAGTCTAATGCCGGGATGGTATCTAACTTAAGGCCACGGCCGCTTCCTTCCCTCTTCCTTCTCTATCCCTTCCAATCTTCCCATCCCCCACAAGACCCCTGTTCAGCATAACAGGTGAGGCCGCCTGGGCGGAGTACTGATCCTCCTCCCCAGTAGTACCCCCGACCCAAAGTCTCACGTTCCAGGACATTGCCCTTGAGGCAGTAGAGGTTGAGATACCTCGTTGAGTCCGAGGGATAAATCAACCCTGAAGGGGGAACGGATTAAGAAAGAAAAGGGAAAAAACTACAGTCGAACTTTTCTTTTGCGGACACCGTTGGTTCCGTTGAAAAATGTCCGTTACGAGAGGTGTCCGCTAAAACAAGGTTGTGAATATGAATCGAGCAAAGAACATCCACTTTAAATATATATCTTTATTTCGATTATTCTAAATAATTTCTAACTAAATATTTGCCTGGGAGGTATTACAAGTGATTTTACAGCCCTCAGATTCATCACAGCTTCGGGAAGTAATCATTCAGTTGGGTGTACAAATTTAGCACATTTTTACTTTACTGCGATATTCTCGAAAAGGAAATAACGACCCAGCGTGACACACTCACTCTTTATTCAATTAACCTCAACTTTCAGGTTTTCTCGCGATTTTTCCTGTAACATTGGCCCTCTCACAGTTTCTTTGCTCAAACACATTTGAACCACTCATGTACCGCAATGTTCACTTCAGAGAAAACTGACTCCCCCTTTCTTTTCATTCCTCGATTCCTATTTTCCTCCCACTCACTTAAAATGTCCTTTTTATTCTTCACAATTGTGTTTTCCGGCAGTTTAATTTTTCAGGGAGCTTTTCTCTTTGAAAGTCCTTTCGCACTACATGTTTCTTGTCTCTAGATCTAAACAGTCTCGTCCCTCCTGCTCATGCTTAGTGGACGATTGAAATGCTGTGGTATTTCTGCCTCAACAATCAGCGCATGGACGTCTCTTATCCAGTGGCGGCTCGTAACAAAATTTTCAGGGGGTTCACAGCAACATTTCTGTTCACATCTCAAATGTACCAATATAGAACGCAAATCAGTACAAAATAACCTACTTATATCATTTCATTAAAAGTTCCTTGTTCGTTTCCTTTTCCACTCACAATATGTTAGAACCCCTACAACCGAGGGTGCATTTTTCTGAGACTAATCAGTGAGTGTTCAAGAAAACTAAAATTACGACTGCCGGGCTGAGTGGCTCAGATGGTTGAAGCGCTGGCCTTCTGACCCCAACTTGGCAGGTTCGATACTGGCTCAGTCCGGTGGTATTTGAAGGCGCTCAAACACGTCAACCTCGTTTGGTAGATTGACTGGCAGGAAAAGAACTCCTGCGGGCTAAATTCCGACACCTCAGCGTCTCCGAAACCCGTAAAAGTAGTTAGTGGGACATAAAAACAATGACATGATTATTATTAAATTGCGACTACTACTAAAACGTTTTCATTCCGTACCCTGAAAGTCCTCTACGAGATGTACTGCGGTGATTTGAGGTGAAAAGAACGGGAGAGAGGAGCGACCGTGGCCTATAAAAGGAACCGTTGATGTATTTCATCATTCACTTTAGTAACGAGAAATGGAAAACCATTCTCAGGACAGCGGACAAGAGACCAATCCCACCACCACCCGAATTCGGGACCTAGGGAAGGTTTTCATTCCCCTCCCCGAAGGGGAGGGGCGGGCCAACTAGAAGGTGACGCCTTCTCTCTGGTCGAATTCAATCTGAAAAGCCATAGTAAAGCCGTGGCCATTGCTAGCCGAAGCTACTCTTCTCGGTGAAAGTAAAATTCACAGCAACTTTGCTACAATGCTGTAGGCTATTATAGCGAATATTGAAAGATGCGAACACTATTCTTGGTTTTACATAGCACGAAGTTCACCTAGGTATGACAACAAGCATAAAAATAATGGGTACTGGTACCACATTTACCGGTACTCATATTAATGTCATTGGAAACGATTCTCCACCCACAACGTAAAGCAAACTTCTTCCCGCCATTACGAACACATGTTCAGAATTACCTTCTGGCGAAATTTTCCGGCGATGTAATGCAATAGGAGCTGTGGCGAGCAGTAACAGGGGAGGTGGCGGACCCTTGTGGTCAACTGTAATACTATCTCTGGTTTGAGGGTGGTTGTAGACGAAAGGCACACACCTTACCGTGCTCTTCGCTCATGGGGATATCCTGTGCATAAACCATGACGTCATCTGCATGCGCATGCGTATAGTCTTCAAGCTCGTAGCTCAACCTCCAGTGTGCTTCCTGCATTCTCAGTCGAAACGAGCAACTAACCCAGCTAAGATATAAGTCGAATGCTTGTGATCGATTGATGAAATTAGGTCGAAACAAAGGAAACACTTTCGAATTATCCATGAATGCGTTAATATGCATACGAATTGGGTGTTCATGTGCTCCTGACATCCCATCGCCACTGCTCTTACTTGTCAAGTTTAAGCGAATTACCTGACCTCGAACTTATCAGTAACAATCTTAGTTATGAACAGAATATGCTGGAAAATCCCTTGGTAACTTGTAAGTAAGCAGTAACTGGTAACATTCCCCGGCAACTAGAATTCTCAGAATGTGCACCAATTAGAACACAAGACGACCCTAACGAAAGGTTTTGAAAGAGCCCCATACAGAACAATTAACTTCACAGCTATTTCAGCATTCCTATGTACGTTCCATCTCTCTTTCCCTTGGACTCGAAATAGTACGAACATTCAAAAGGAATTCCCCTATGTCTGCAGAATGTTAATTAGAGAAAGAATGACATAGCCTTGTGTAAAGAAAGTATCCTGTAACTGGTGAAGTGTACGCCTAAGACAAGTGGACAAGACTAATGGCGATGTCCGCTGTCTCGAGGTGTCCGCTTAAATGAGGCTTATTTAACACGTGTCTTATGTAAAATAAAATCGGTTCCGTGGAAAATGTCCATATAGGGAGATGACCTTTGAATAAGGGTGTCCGTTAAGGCAGCTTCGACTCTAATTCTTTGTTGCTGGTTGACACCTGGGGGATTTTGGCTAGTTAAACAAAGGGGGAGGGAATTACTTTTCTTCACTAGCGGTTTTACATCGCCCTAACGCTGTTGTGGTAGGCTTAAATGTCACCAGAGCTATACAGAGCAGATGACGCAACATGTACGAACTGGGTCAGCGAGTAGAAAAAGCATAGCAGCGTAGCGGGTACGGTTTATGGTGGCACAGGTTGACTATGGCTCATTCCGCGTTAAGAAAACAGTATTGCTCTTACGGGCCTACAACGAGTGAACATACCCCCTCTGAGACACCCATAATTCCTCGTGATTAAGGGATATTATACTGTATTTTGCAATGTATTATGAATGATAAATAAAAAGGATGAGGCATTTTTGCCCGTCAGATATTAAAATAACTATATAACATTTTATTTTTCATAAATACATTCGTAGGGAGGAAGTACAATGGCGGGAACAGCCATCGCTTCGTTTCCTTGCTTCATTTGCCTTCTATGTAGCTTTGGTACAAGCATCTGTGAACCGCAAGCAGCTCACTTCTGTAGTGAAGTAACGTACAATGTTCCTTTACTGCATGTGTGTTTTTAGGCTGTAAATCAGAGCGTACTTGTATTGAGTGATAGTTATGGAATAAGCCTATGTGTGTGATTTCCTTCTTTAACATTAATACTGTGATCTTTTGTAGAGTCATCTACAGTATTCATTTGTTGCGTCTGTTTTTTGGCCTTTATACCAGTGCGAACTTGTCTTGTGGTGAACGAGTGTTATGTGATTAATTAGCCTACTTGTGTGATTTCTTTCTTTTAACATTAATACCATGATTTCTTTTGTAAAGATGTCGTTTACGGTATTTGTTTGTTGCGTGTGTTTTTCATCCTTTATATCAGTGCAGAGGCCTAACTGTATTCTGTTGAGTGAGTGTTACAAGATTAGCCTACGTGTGTGATTTCTTTCTTTTAACATTAATAGTGATTTGATTGCGTTATGGGTGAGAACGTCCATAAAAATAAGCAGGGAGAGATACTTAGGAATAAACAAAAGCAAACTGTGCTTAACGTACTTAATTACCTTTCTCGAAAGAATCCAGATAAAAGTCTCAGCTGGGAGGTTAAAGAAACTGCTGAAACAACAGGCATTTCTGAGAGTACTGTTTATAAAGTGCGATCAGCAGCCACTGCAAGATCTTCGGCTTCTCCGATTAAAACAAGAGAACGTAAAGCACCACGGGAAGACAGCAGGTCAGTCGAGTTCAATGATTTTGTTCGCAGTGGTGTAAGACGTAAGGTGCATGAGTTTTTCCTTAAAAACCAACCTCCAACCTTGCAGCAAGTCCTACAGTCTGTGAATAATGATAAAGACCTTCCCCGAGTTCAAAAGAACATCTTTGTATCGTTTGTTGAGAGACATGGGTTTCCAGCACGAAAAGAAAAGGAATTCAGCTCGTTTGGCGGAAAGAGAGGACATTATATATTCGCGTCACAAGTATCTGTCAACAGTTAAGAAATATCGAGACGAGGGAAGGAACATCTTTTACACTGATGAGTCATGGGTTAACACAGGGCACACTGTTGGGAAAGAATGGAAAGATAAGACCATTTCAACTCCACGGAATGCTTTCCTGTTAGGACTTTCTTACGAAACTGAAGTATTTGAGCACCTTCAAATACCACCGGACTGAGCCAGGATCGAACCTGACAAGTTGGGGTCAGAAGGCCAGCGCCTCAACAGTCTGAGCCACTCAGCCCGCTGGGGAAATTTATTAAATACATACTAAACCCCTCGAGCCCGTAAAAAATATTATTTGTCTATTTTCTCCGCCGATTTACCTTACACTTCAATGCTGAGGATTTGTATGTGCCGTAGTTTACTTCTGATTCTGTACAAAACAAAAATAGCCCCTGTAAACTCCCCGTCCCCTTTAGTTCATACAAATAATTTGCAGCTTAGTTTATTCCGCTTGTTATCTTGAAGTTAAATATTGAATTTCACAGATTTATGTGCCGCCGTTTCCCCGTGATTGTGTTGCACAGAGCCGTTCGATATGGCAACTCTGTTGTCATAAGAGCAATACTGTTTCCTTAACGTGGAATGAACTAGACTCCACCTTTTATCGTACAGCCTACATTGTAGCCTTCTGTCCAGCGCGGCGTCCGGAAGGAATGTTGAATAATTTCAAAATATCCATTTGAAATAATAATAATTTCGAAAGCCATATTTTGGTGATTAAATTTTTCCGAATTTTTTGTCAGCAAACTAGCCACGTGGTGTTAACTGTTCTTTCTTAGTCAGTTTACCCTCCAGGGTTGGTTTTACCTGGGACTCAGCGAGGGATCCCACCTCTCCTGCCTCAAGGACAGTGTCCTGGAACGTGAGACATTTGGTTGGGGATACCACTGGGGAGAAGGACCCGTACCTCGCACAGATATCCTCACCTGCTAAGCTGTTTAGCAGCCGTATGAGGGAATGGAAGATTCGAAGGGATAGACAAGGGAGAGAGAAGGAAGTGGCCGCGGCTTTATTTAATTAATTGCATCTAACAACGTGTTGTGATGAACTGTTGAGCAATTAAATTAGTACAGTATGCGAAACTTGCTAATTAATACAAACAAGATCGATTTGAACTGTCGGAATACATAATATGATAATTATCCATTTTATTGAATCTAGAGCAAGTTGTAGAAGTGAATGATATTTATTCGAGCATGGTGTTGCTGCACATGATAGCAACCGTTGGCTTATTTGACGATTCATATTCATTCAATAGAACACTCAAGAAGAAATTAAATGAGTAGCTGTTAATTTCAATCTAGACTTGTGTTCATGATTCTTCAAATTAAATCCGTAAGATAACGATTTGTGGACCGATAAATGATAGTCTATGGATGTGATTTTAACCATTCAATCACAAACCCGGAGAGTCAAGAGTGATAATCTTTGTTAGATGTTATTTAAGATAATCTATGATACTAGCGTGGTATAAAATAATAATCACTTAGATAAAAAGATTGCCATTCGGGAATTACTTAAAAACACATCTTAAAAGTGGACGTGTACTTGTGTGTTGTATATTGATGTGTTAATGTTGGAATGTCCGACTCGCTGGCTGAATGGTCAGCGTAGTGGCCTTCGGTTCAGAGGGTCGCGGGTTCTATTCGCGGCTGGGTCGGGGATTTTAACCTTCATTGGTTAATTCCAATGGTTCGGGGGCTGGGTGTTTGTGCTGTCCCCAACATCCCTGCAACTCACACACCACACATAACACTATCCTCCACCACAATAACACGCAGTTACCTACACGTGACAGATGCAGCCCACCCTCATCGGAGGGTCTGCCTTACAAGGGCTGCACCCGGCTAGAAATAGCCACACGAAATTAAAAATTAATGTTGGAATTAAATTTTAAGCGGTGTTTTAACGTGTAGGTTTTTCCGAACTTCGCACGTTCTGATCGTAGTGGAAGATTCAGATCCTGTTGATATGGGATTTTCTCAATGCAATTAGGATGACCATGTGTTCTATTCGCCAACAAAATAAATAATAATAATGGCGTGTGGCCTCCGAAGAGGCCGAGTGCAGGTCTTTCGATTTGACGCCGTATAGGCGACCTGCTCGTCTATGAGAATGGGGCCCTACCTGTGATGAATTCTAATGCTGAAAACGACACACACACCCAGCCCCCGAGCCATTGGAAGTAACCAATGAAGGTTAAAATCCCCGACCCGGCCGGGAATCGAACCCGGGGCCTCAGGACTAAACGCCAGCACGCTAACCATTTAGCCATGGAGCCGGACAACAAAATAAATAATTGCTAATAAGTAACTTTAGGCAATGACAGTTTTTGATGAGGAAGTTGATTATATTTTAATCCATGAAAGGTTATCCAACGAAACGAATTATTCAATTGTCAAAAGAAAATAACGAGTAAATTTCCTAGTGTCATAATCAAATGACAGTTGTCCAATGTAAAGTCAAAGTACAAAGAAATATTGAGTGACATAACATGAAGCAATTAATGACCTTAATGAACCATAATAGAGTTAAATAATGCATAATAACAATGTTAATGAGTTATGCATTAACAATCAATCTCTCAATCTAGAGATCTAAAAATCAGAGATGAGATGATTAAGCATAAACGGTTATAAACGAGCCAAATGAATGAATTTGGGAATAAAATTTAATTCTGAATTAATTCATGGATTAAATTAAGTGGGTCCTAACAATAAATAAGGTGATTTCTAATAATTACTGAAAACAATTAAACATTAATACTCCTGCAATTAATTGAAAGCTTCAATCCTGTGAAAAATGTGAAATAGATTCAAAATTTTGTAAATAGGACAGTGTTTTAAAATAATGTAAATATTGTACAGAATTGGGAGAACTGATAGAATCTGAGCCACATTGATACAGTAGGTTTCATTCTAGAGAAGGAATTGACACTTTAGGAAGGATTACTATTTTCAATTGAGTATACATTAAAGTTAAAAGTAGTCAAGAAGTTCTTAACCTTGGTTTACGCCAGAAAGAGAATAATTCAGTTATGGCAACATTGTCAGTTGTAATTCAAGTCCAGAAGGACAAAATTTAAACCTTATTTGACTAAAATATTGTCCTAACTTACATTATTTGAGATCGTTTTGGTCCAATTACTGTTAATTTGTTCATAGACGAGTTGTGAAACCGAGGGGAAGGAACAAGGTCCATCTCAACGAAATAACTAATTTTGTATAGCTCAAGAAGTGAAAATGTTTTGCAATAATTTGTCAACTATGCTACTATCATACAGAAAAGAAGTGAATTTATTGAGTGTTAATAAAGTTCACCAATTATTTGTAATTTTTCCATTATTTAGCAATTTGTCATAGCCACAAGCCTATCCTGCTACATTCCCATGTTATATAAATTTTAATTAAATGCCTCAATATAGTAAAGTTGGTCACACGAACAAACCACGTTGGGATACCTCGCGTTTTCTGACTGAGCGACCCCAGAACGGGGGGCAATTGTTTGCAACACGATAGGGCGATCGTCTCGCAATAAACGTGGGCGTTTGCGCCGTATAGCCGGACGCAGATGTCGCTCCAGAAATCGGCAATGGTGGTCACTGCTGACGGTTTGTCTCTAAAGCACACATGCGTAAGAATAATACCCTCGTATTCGTATGCCACAATCAGCATGAGCTTCACCCGACTGGTTTCCTGTCGAAATTTCTGTGGACTTGGTGAACCTGGGTGACGCCATTCATTCGATTGACGCTTTAATTCAGGCTCGTAGACTCGTGCGCGCGTCTCATCAATGGTGACAATACGCTGCAGAAATGCGTCTCCTTCATTGTGGTATCTGTCCAAGTGGATGCCAGACATTGCATGCCGATGCCATTTCTCTACGTCGGTGACTTGATGTGGAACCCAACGGCACACAATTTCCCTCATGTTAAGTCATTTCGTCAGTATGTGCCACACCGTTTGATGACTGAGAACAATTTCTACGGATAATTCCCTGATAATCCATTGATGGTCTACGGAAACGAGACCACTCACGATGTCAATCTGATCTTGAGGAATGGACGGCAAATCCTCAGTCTCATTCCGTCCCGCACGAAACGCCTTGACCCATCGTGCAACAACCCTATACGGTATTCCATTTCCGCCACAGGCTTCACGTAATCCTCGATAAAATTCTGATGCATATTTGCTACGGGCAACCTCGATGTTAATCCACGAACGCTGCTCACCTTTCAAAAACATGTTTTTGAGCGGTGAAATCGGGACTCTTCACTTCAACGCCACACAGCAACAACACTTCCAATTGGATGCTGTCAAATGCACACTACACATCGATACCGCTCCCATATTCTATTTGCGCATGCCCCATCTCTTGGTAGTGTCTGGGTCATATTCACGTGCGTATGCTCTAGTTTGCTAGATAGGTAACCAGTGTGCCCTATCCTCACAAGCACATTTATAAAAATCACCGGGCATGACCTGAGATTCCTATTCTCGTTGACATCAGGATATTCCATTTCATTTTTTGATTTAGTTTATATGGAGGTCTGTCTTGCTGGTGTCCAACTTCATTTCCTCAAATGTTGTAACGATCCTTACATTCGAATTTTCACCCAGGTGAAATGTCGTATGGCTTTTAGTGCCGGGATATCCCAGGACGGGTTCGGCTCGCCAGGTGCAGGTCTTTCTATTTGACACCTGTAGGCGACCTGCGCGTAGCGATGAGGATGAAATGATGATGAAGACAACACATACACCCAGCCCCCGGGCCTTTGGAATTAACCAATTAAGATTAAAATCCCCGACCCGGCCTGGAATCGAACCCGGGACCCTATAAACCGAAGGCCAGTACGCAGACCGTTCAGCCAACGAGTCGGACTTCACGCAGGTAATATGAAATCAGTACTTTAGCATAACATCCCTCCCTTTCAAATTCCTACTTTTCCTAATTCTTCTACCATTTTTAGGGCCGCTTCACACTAGGCGACTAGAATCGGCGACAGGAATCGGCGACTAGAATCGGCTACTGAGTAGCTCAGGTGAATTCCCTGTCGCCGTGCGGCCGCCGGTAGTGCTACTTAGCCGCCTTCCCCGGCCTAGAACCAGTTTTCACCATGAGTTCCCAGGCAGAGAAGTGTCTATTGCTACTCTTGTTGTTGTCGAAAAGAAAAACGGAAAGAAAGCGTCCTAGATTTCATTCACATCCTATGTTGAAAGATCGTTTGGAAAAAGGATTTTTCTATAAACTCTTCAACGATTTATGTGATGATGGTACAAAGTTTTTTAGTTACTTCAGAATGTCAAAGAAATCTTTTGATGAACTCTTCGAAAGTGTGAAAGAAGATATTACCGGAATGGATACCAAGTTGAGAAAAGCAATACCGGCTAAAGAAAAGTTAGCCTTAACTTTGAGGTAAGTTGAACTGAGATGCTAGTAGTTTTCCAGTATAAGGTTCCTACATAGAAGCGTATTTAAACAAATTGCCCAATCCTTGTCTATATAATCGGGATATAGTCGGTTCGAGGCCCACTGTCGACAGTCCTGAAGGTGGTATTCCGTGGTTTCCCATTTTCACACCAGGCAAATGCCGGGGCTGTACCTTAATTAAGGGCACGGTCACTTCCTTCCAATTCCTAGCCCTTTCCTATCCCCTCGTCGCCGTAAGACCTGTCTGAGTCGCTGCTGCTTAAATCAAATTGTAAAAAAGGAACACGACTCGACCGGGAATCGAACCCAGAACCCAGGCCCCTCTGTACCGAAGGACGTTGTGATGAGCATACAGCCAAACGAGTCGGACGACAATATCTCAATTATATTGAATATTTAATAAAAGTGAGGTCACGTAAAGGCTATTTGTAAAATTTTACTTACAGAGCTCGTTTATTTCCTGGGATGTTCTTTCTTCAAAGTCACTGAAGAACTGCGTGATTACTTCAGACCATGGGTTTTTCTTTTCAACTTTATTGCTGTACTCGTTACAGTTTAGGTTCCAGATGGCTGGATGCTGCTCAATTTGTAGAATTAAGTCTTCAGTGTTAATTTGGCCCACTTGTTTAGGTAGATCGCTCATAGTGAGAACGTACGAGAAAGGCGAAGGCCACTGAAGGGTGTTCTGAAGGCGAGTAGCTGGGCTGCACAGTCGCCTAGTGTGAAGACTCCAATACAAAACAATGGTTCACCAGCTGTCGCCAGCCGGGGTTGTGCAATCTGCCTCAGCGACCGGTAGCGGGACTGAGCTACTGCAAGGTCAGTCGCCAGGCTTCTTTCTGTAGCTCGGCTACTGAGTCGCCCAGTGTGAAGAGCTCCATTTAAAACAATGTTTCACAAGCGCGGGCGGCTGGTCGCCGATTCCTGTCGCCGATTCTAGTCGCCTAGTGTGAAGCGGCCCTTACTGTCAGCCTCTTCGCAACATTAAATATTTGTATTAAGGTGATATGTCACCCTCCCAGGAAAGCAATTGCTACTTACCCATAAAGAGAACACCGTACAGTCTTGTTAAATGAAACGTATGATTAATATACGACAGCAGAAGATGAACTTATTTGTATCACTCGTGACACACGCAGTCTTATTTCACATGCAATATCTCGTGTTCAACAACTAATTAAACAAAATTAAGTAAGTGGGTAAAGAGTTTCAATTAATCTTGCCAAAGTGCAACACAATGAAGTGCGTGAAGGAGAAGTCTATATATAAGACTTAGGCTTCCCAGTCGGTCGACAGTGTAACATGTGTCACGTTGCATTCCCTCAATTAATGAGAAGCAAGCCACAAATGTTATCGTAAGTGGCTAATTTTGTGCCTACTAAATTAATGACATGTATGGATACGTATGTATTGGTATTGACAGCACAGATCGAACAGTACTGAAAATTATATAGGGTAATTTTGTTGTGTCATCTGTGAAAAATGTGTACTTTGGAACGGGGAAAATTTCATACTCTGGAAGGAACATATCAGTCAGCAGTAAAGCAACACATAGTGGGTTCCAGACCTAATTGCAGGGAGTCCATCTGGCGTCCACTGTCTTCATTGCTGCGAATGAGAAACATAGCTTCCAACCCAGCGGCATACAGACAGGACTCAAGGAGTGGTAGTAGAGAGTGACTTTATAAGGTTTTGCAAGAACTGAATAAGGAATGCCAGGTTTTCCCTGTAGGCGTCTTTCTATTTCTGCCTATGGGATTTCCTCCTGGCCCCTATCACCAACATCCAGTGCCACGGACCCTAATTCCAATTCTGTCTGGTAGCATGACATGCGGACAGGTAAGATATTTTATTTAGTTTCACCACTTCCCAACCCTCCCTACTGTCTCTTTCTCTTCTTAGAATTAACAGCATGTCGGAGGCGATATAGCTTGTGTTGATCGCCATGCGGGAGATGTAGGGTTTGGGGGCTCCCCGAAGTAAAGAAAGAACTAAAAATCATTCAGAACTAACTTGATTAATTGGTTACTGACCTGCTTGTGACGGTAACTAACTCTACTTTGTCCAGCGGAATAAGTTGTTCACTCTAAGTGAATATTCGCAATGGCGAGCTGTGAGTATCGCTTGCTGAGACATCATCGTAGGGAGAGAACTTCTGTTCTGCCCTTACGGGCAGGAGAGTTAGAAGATATCATGGCTGTAGCTGTGTGGAAGCTTGATGCATAAAACGTTCCCGTGGAGGTATTTATATCTTTGAGACACATCTGGACCTTACAGTGGAATGTGACACCAGGGTGTACCATAACTATAGGGCATACCGACAAAAATATTAGGGATGTTCTTCGAACGATGGTGCAATCGAATTGGCGGAGAAAATTTTTCTTTCAAGAAAATGAGGTTACTTTTTCTACATCCGGGCGCGTATTTGCTATCCAAGAGCACAATCCGCTGCCGTTCTTCAGGGAAGAGAAGGGGAGGGAGGGGAAGTGGGGTGTATGATGGAGACAGAGACAATGCACAGTACTGTCTTTGCCTCTTACAGGCAATATCCACAGATCATTTATTAAACAGCCGTAACTGCACACACAGTACAAGAACACACTGTAATTAAGACACGCCTGTCACTTGTCAGTCAAGAGTTGCAGCAGATCCTTTCTTCTCTCGTCTGTTGGTCGCAGTAACTTTATTATTAAACATGCTCGAAGATGAAACACTGCCGCCCCACGATTGTGTATTCCTTCACTCACACCATTGTAAATGAAATGAAATACTGAACGAAGGAAACAATACGCCCAATGGTTTGTTAAGTAGATGTTCAATATGTCCCTCCCACCTCCTACTTCACTGCACAGTTCACAACGGTGTAGTAGTGACCTTTGGACTCTGTTCAGGATGTGTGATGTGTCGCGAACGACCTGGAATGCTGCCTGACTCTTGTACAAGTTCATCTTCTCCTTCTACGGGTTTCGCATAGTAGTCAATTTGTGCAGAACAAACTATACACTGCCTTCTGGCGATGGCGCTGGGAAGCAATTATGCGAAACGAAGGAGAAACTTGTGCATTCGCACCGAGCATATCAACGTTGTAATCTGACTTTTGCTTGCAATATAGACTTGTACTTCGGTACAGAAGACTGATTGTATATCACAGAGCGAATCCTAATGATGAAATGCAACTTAACTTGTGATGTTTCGCATTGTAGTCTTACAAAATCAGCGATATGTAAAACTGATTGGCAATACACCCATCTCCCACTTCCCACTGGCCCTCATTTCCCTTCCTTCCTCTGAAGTACAGCAACAGACAGCGGCTGCTTCTCTAGCACAGTAAATAAGGCAAGTTCGTTAATTTGAATCGCGCGACCGGAAGTAACAAAGTGACCCCATTTTTACAAAAAGAAACATTTTCTCCGTCAATCCAACTACACCATCGTTCTTCACATAACACGAAGAGTAGGCCTGTATAGTTCTGATACATTCTGTATACCTGTGTTCAAGACACACAAGGCACTTTCGCCGTATATGTTTCAAAGGAACTTGAAGCAGCATGTTCACGGAAAGTTCATGTGGATACAAGAGCAAGTGGAAAATGACAAACGAGCATATTAAGCGTTTTCTAACTTCAATCCTTGGTGAACATGTAAGTGAAAAGAGCCTCTAGCTGTGTATTATTCCTGGTCCCTTCAAACCGTACCTCTTAGATGCACGTTTTCCAAACAAAGATGTTGCCTAAGGTACAGCCACTGAAAACAACAAAATATTGCTAACCTCTCGACACATACTTCTTCCGGCAATATAAGTTTTACATGAAAAAGATCGCTGATTTTGTAAGAATACAATGCGAAAAATCACCAAAAAAAGTAGCATTAAATCATTAGAATTCACTCTTTGATATACAATCAATCTTCTACACCAAAGTGCAAGCCTATGTTGCAAGCAAAAGGCAGGTTATGACGTTGAGATACCCATGAGATGATGCAGGGAAAGGGTGCAGGATTCGTGCTTAATGACTTCAATCCTAGAAGTAGTGTGACATGTGTGATAGAAAAACTTGGGTGGGAGACGCAGGGGACCATAAGCAGGAATGATCATCCGCATAAAGTTAAAGGTAGATAGCAGAAAACCGTGGTAAATATTCATTTGTAAATCGGGGAACTGATGATTGGAATGTATTACCTGCAGCTGTCTTAGAGCCTTTTCCCAAAACTATAAGATGCTTGAAGACTAGACTCTAGCATTCTGTAAATTGTGTGTAAATGTCTGTGATGGTGTCATATTTTAATGGAACGCTCAACTCACTATAAATTGTAGTATTAAGATATCTGAATTATTTAAGGTATGTGTGGATTTGTGTGCGAACGTGCTGTGTTTACAATGTTAAGATAATAGTAATGGGGCCGCTCAGTCTACTGTAACTCAGTGTAACATTTTGAAATACTTAAGGTACATGTAAAATTTGTATATGACGGTGTTGTAATATTAAGCTCAATGTAAAGTTACCGGGCGAGTTGGCCGTGCGGTTAGGCTGTGAGCTTGCATCCGGAAGATATTGGGTTCGAATTCCACTGTTGGCAGCCCTGAAAATGATTCTCCGTGGTTTCTCATTTTCACACCAGGCAAATGCTGGAGATGTACCTTAATTAAGGCCACGGCCGCTTCCTTACAACTCCTAGGCCTTTCCTATCCCATCGTTGCCATACGACCTATCTGTGTCGGTGCGACGTAAAGCAACTAGCAAGAATATTAAACTAGTAGTATTTCATGTAATATTTTCTTTCCATGGAATTGCTTGTTGTACTCCTGTTGTTGTAATTATGTTTTAACTTTATTACCGCACTGTTGTAAGTGATCATTGCCACCAGGATATTACCCAGTTGCGATGTGTTTGTTAATAATAATTGTACCGGGAGGTACACCTCAACTCCGCTCATTCAAACGAAGCGCCTTAAAGAACGCTATCTCTCATTTTAAATGTGAAACAACTACGGCACGAAGTTGAGACATTGACCAGAAGATGTCACCATTGAATTATGGAGTAATTGGGTTATTGTGGAGTTGCCTAAACTGTCCGTATTTATTGGTTTTGTTTCGGTTTACGTCAAGAAGTTTGAACTTTTTTCCATAGATGCCATTACTAAAAACTGAGGTAATGCACTCTGGTGCAAGGTAAAAGAATTAATAAATTAAGGAAGTTTTGTGTTATTATGTTTTCCAACTAAATTAATGTTCATTTATTTTGTTATTTCAAGGTTTGCAACACTTCTTTCGCATTCCGCCAGTTTCGAATCTAGCCAATCATGAATTTTCTGTAATTATTTTGTAGCCAATCACGCATTTCTTGTTCATTTTGAATTTGCCAATAAAAAATAGAAGGCGTGTCCAGACTTTGTCCAGAACCCTCTCGAACCGTCCCCTTGGGTATATAAGCTGCGGCTTTCAGGCTACGTTGTCTTTTGATCGCCGTATTTCTGAGTGTGTGTGTGTTGAGACAGGATGCGGGGCGCCTCATTCTTCGCCAGGCAATCCATCAGCCAAGGTAATGACCACCAGTCTTATTTTTTTGTAGCTACCTCAGCAGATTTACACGAGGGGAAGGTTCAAATTTCTAATTTTGTAACCTCCTGTTTTCTAAAATGTAAACCTGCTTGCAGCTAATGTAAAATTTCATAAATTCTTAAAACTGTAAATCGGGGATAGAGAGTGCGTTACCCTCTTGAGTTCCCCTTCAGTTTAATTTGAGGTGACTATGATTTTGTAACCTTTCCTCTTTTCTGTAAAGTGTTACATTAACCTCCATTCTAGTCACCTCAGTAGATTGGAATTTGCCTCTGCATCATCAGGCCGAGAGCCCAATTAGGGTTTTTAATTTTTTAGGAGTGCAAGTGTACGCCTCCAATCATTTTGTGTTCGAGCCAGTAATTTAACCTGTTCTTCTTTCCACGAAGGCCCAGTAGTTTGGGTAATTGATACCCCTGTGTAAAAATTGTACAAGTGTAAGAGGGGCCTAGAGAGGTCAGGAATTTATAAGATTTTTTATGTAATGTTGCCTTGAGTAGGCTGTAAGAAATTGGAGCGCCATCTCCTTGATTAATGCTGGAGAGCATGTAAGCTCTTTTCTGTTATTTCTGTAACATTGAGGGGTGCCTCTGGAAGGCTATAGATTTGTAACCTTGGGAGCAAAGTGCTCTTGAATTGGGAGATTTCTGTCCCTGACTAAATAATACCACATTTGCGAAATTGTAAATTTGTAAACTAGGGGCTTGAAGCCGAAACCTGTTAAATTCTCTAATCATGGGGTTTTCCAATTCTTGTTTCAAGATTGCTATTTTTACCTGTCACTTTATTATTTCACCAAGTGAAAAGTTTGTTAAGTTTGTGATTTAAAGAAAAATATAACCTCTGTTAAAGTTTTAACATAATCTTTGATATAGTAGTTAGACCCATTCCCATCAGCACCTTCTTTCACCTCTTTCTGCTTCACGGAAATTCCGTAACAACAATAATAATAATAATATCATCGTTTGAATATGTAATCAGTGTGGTATATTACACCCTTCCGGGCCTCGAATGGATGACCCACGCATAAGAATGCCTCCACGTAACGGGGTAAACACCTACGGATGAGATTGGATTGAAGAGCGGGTCGAATTGCTTAACGAGCTTCGAACCGCTCCCCTTCCTACCTTCTGTGCTGGCCCGGCAGCATGAGCACTTGGGGAGTGGTACGTTCGAAAGAAAGAAAAAAAAGAAACAAATACTTAAGATGGAGCCTTATGTAGATAATATGAAAGTAGGATCTCTGGGTTCAAATGCCTACTGGATACTGCTTAGCACTGCTACAAATGACAAGAATCATAAAATAGGGGTTACGAATGCTAATTTATTCAAATATGACATATTAAAGAAATTGATACAACTCTATACAATGAGCTCTCCGCATATGGGAGGAAAAGAAAATAATGATCACTTTAAAATATGAATCGCCCATGGCCGTCGTCTGCATAACGGTGTAATTGAGGTTTTGCGATTGTTATCGTTCATCTTTCCTCATTAGTTCATACCGTTCATGACATTTTTATATTATTCTGTCGATCACACCGTGAGATGATCTGATGTCCCTACTCACATATTACTTCCTGTTCTTAGCACGAAAATAACCGGAGCCTACGCTACATAATTACCATATTAAAAGAAACATTTGCATAATACACAAACACACGTACCATTTAGCTAAACCCCGGACTTCCTCATCTATCACCAAGACCACACAACGTTGTACAAAGGTTCTGTTTGAACTCAAAAATATAGGCACATTAATTACTAAACATACACAGATATATATACACTTCATGCATAAAGGAGAGCCATTCCTAGAAAGAAACAGCATGGTTATCACTGTCTCCGGCCCAAGGCGCAAGCTTGGAGCAGCTCGCTCAAGGGAGCCATCCTGATCCAGGATCGAACTGGCCGACTCCCGACCGAGAGGTACTGTGGATTTCTGAAAATCCCTAGAGTAGCTACAGTCCCATATTACCGGATATTTGGGGGAGATCCCTACTCATTTATTAATGACCTTCTAAATCAGCGTGATATTATCATTGACGGCAGTGTTTTAGTTGAACCATTTACACAACAGTAATTTACGGGGGAGGCCCATAGCCTCAAACCTTAACTATAATAGCACAGCGGGACCAGCTCTGTCGTGAGGGGCGAGGAGCAGACACTCACAAAAAAGAAGGGAAGGTCATTCGCTACTACATCCATCACTCATTCATTAGCCACGGCAGATTCTTGACCCCTCTCAATTACCATGGCCAGCCGGGCACATATCCCTGGCCCATTTCATTTGTTTATATCATCTTACCGCTGATTTCCCAAGAAATACACCTCTATTCTCTCCCTTCTCATTATTACCGCTGAGCGCCGACTGTGGGCACGATCACTTCTAACTCATCTCATCGTAAATTCCTCGGGCATTCGGCCCTCTCATTACGTCTCATATCGCGTATCTTCATTCCTTGGGCATAGGGCTCTCATGACTCCTCAGTCAACCTTTTCCATACTCCTCGTTCCTCGCACAGGAAATATACATATATTTAAATCTTTTGACCTAAGATTAGAGACTCCTGCCTCTGTGTCTCACCCCGACTATAGATTTTAAAAAATACTCCAGACATTCTGGCCAATTAATCAAAAATCAAGGGAGACTCGCACATGGTCTCTCACAACTACCTAAATAACACAGCATATACCTCTCCCGGCCGGGATTTCTTCTCTCTTGCTGTACATGCACTGATTATATGTGTAAGCTAGGCATGCATTGTCTGACTGACCCATGAGTTTCCCCGGCATATATGATAGCCACGTGGGACAGTAACTAACAACATTTTGACATGGTTTTCCCTGCTCGCCAGCATTATTGTTCCAGCCACCCCTAAGGGGAACTCAAATATTCTCCTAACCTTGTTCCCATATTTGCTAGGACGTTCTACATATTACTAAAAATATAACCCTCACGATAAGCTAATCATTAAGGAAAAAATGGGTCGTCCGGGAATTCAGCTCCCTTGAATTTACTTCAACATTATAAAGATCAATAAAATTTTCATATTAGGACATGCATTATCTTACAACATTTTGATATTTACAAAAGAAAGCTAATCCTATCCCCGGTTACATTATCATGCTTAAGAAATTAGATTTCGACATCACTCATCTGTTTGGTGGCCGTTGTTTTTCCTTCCACGGGAGACCCATGGTGGAGTTTAGTGCTGCATGACCCCGGGCCTGGAGGCGGGCGTGCAGTCCTTCATCCCTGGTCCATACAAGTCCGACATCCTGGGGAACTCGTTCACAGCTTAAATCTTACAGTAATCCAAAATGGGTAACACTTCACCACTCGTCACACGGCCTCTATTTCCAGAGTTTACACCACGAATAAGCCGGTCTTTCAAATCACGACGGGCGCGTTCACAGCAGGGATCGGGTGGCTCACGAGATTCGAGCACCCTGATTCAGAGTAACACTTTGGGTGATACCAATTTATGAATTTCACTGACTCATTTAAGCCGGCACTGTCCCAGCCGACTTCCGCTACTCGTTTGTAAATTATGCTCGCGGATTAACTAGTTTGACACGCGGCACAGAGACAATTCACCTAGGCTCGTTTGGCCTCCCGTTTACACTTCACAAAGGCTTTGTACTTCACGACGCGACGGACACAATACACTCTTAGTAAGCGGTCAATGGGTTCGGACTGTAAAACTGGAGCACCACGGGACACACTGTCCCTTCTCAACGACCCGCAAAGAACTGTCTTCTGCGATGGCCAGCCCGGCCTATATTATTTTCCCCGCCGGAAGCCTGGGGGCGTAAACGTTCACGGTTCATTAAGGACAAGAGCTCCTTTCATACCAAGAATTGAAGACATTTAAATAGTGCATTTTGTGGCCCTCTATCTCCTCTTTCATTTGAGCAAGGCGTGCTGGACCTACGATCGGCAGTTTTTATGCAATTTGCTTCCCGCCTTTGATTAATTCATTAGCGTCCCTTAGGGGGTGGAGTCATCTTTTGAGCGCGACTCTTAGCTTGGGTGACGCTGTTGTATTCACATGTGTTAGCAATATGTTAAATCCGGACAGCTGGTGACCTCATTTCTTCCCCTGAATAAATTATTACATATTTTTAGTCTGGGAAACGCAGAAAATTCAGCTCTATTCATTGGTGTGCCTCACAGAATTTTCCTATGTCTGGATCAAAATATCATCACATTTTTACGCGCCAAAATCCGACGTTGGCACCCGTAACACGTGCATAAAAAACCGGAAGTTCCTTATGTTAGTTTGGAACTCTGGGAAGCTAAGCCACACCTCGGGGCGTATCTGACTACTCCAGCATCGCGTCCTCTTCTAGCTCTCTCTGCAAGTTGAGAGGGTATTTTCGCGGGGACTTGGCCCCTGCTCTGTCTTCCCTTTGTTTTCCAGGCGCTCTTTCGCGGGTTCCATTCTGGCCGGACGCCGCTCGATCCCCATCGCCCATATTGCTACCAATGACGCGACCTTTAGGAGTGATTTTAATGAAGTACAAAGGCACCTATAATTCCAATGAGCTGTACAGGACACTGTACGGTTTCAATATGATATTGGACTGCTTGAATGCGAAAGTCATGTTGAATGCTAAAATGTGTCTTATATATTGCCTCTTTCACTTTGCTTTGACCACTTCATTGAAATCCCACATCTGCACTATGAAGACAGCAGCAATAATAGGTTACTCGAACAAGTATGTTATACATTTACATTAATTGCCATAAGCAGAGATTTTGTGAGACTGTTGATGGAAAATATTACAATATATTCACGATATTGAATGATGTGTGTTTTTCATCATATTAACATTGTAAGTCCAAAAACAGCCAAAATGAGTTACGATCATCAGCTAATGTTTTCCCCTGTATTAAAAATAATATCTACAGCGCTCAAAACTTAGCACCAATATACAAATTAAGAATATCGTAAGTCATGCCAGGAACGCACTCACCAACGAAGAGAATCGCAACTCATGTTACGATGTTTCTCCTGGGAGAATAATAGCACAACTGAAATCATAACTATACTTACGATGTTGGGACATGGAAAAGTTTACTGTTTGCAAGTCGCACACCCAGTAAAACACTGTCATAAGTCCAATGTGCGAAGTGTGCCATGTATATCGATGTTTATAGTACTCGCTCTAGCAAGGAGCACTGCCGTCTAGGGCCGTCGCTAGCCATGTACCCTTTGTAGAAGCGGTCATCACTATGAGGGTAACCTCTGGCTTCGTTCAGAACGGGTTCCGTGATCTGGTGTCTGTTAAATTCTTAAATAATTTTGTACTCCAGTCGAATGTTAAATATATTTCTATGATTGACAACCCGACAGGTACTGTTGACCGTAAGTAATCTTTCCTCTTTAGTTAACAATGATAAAAATAAAATTGATGGGACTCTGTGCATACCTTGACTGGAAGAAGCAAAGCGTATTTAAGCAAAGCCATCACCCTGCGACATTCTTGAACAGGAATATCATGGGTTTTTGTCGATCAACGACTAGAAGATGGAGGACATGTTGTCCTTATTCGATAGCAAAATGCATCCCTATTGCTCACTTTTATCAAAGATTGGTTTCAAGACAAACTGGTACATCAGAACACAGTACCAGTGATGTATCAAGTGATGATAAATGAGCGAGTTTTTCTGAAAAAGTGGACGTCGACATTTGACTGTTTTTATCACATGAGAAAGAGGAAACCAAGAGAGAGCCACTTACGATCTAAATACTTTGTGTATGTTTCCAGACAAAAACATCGTAAGTCCACTAATTGTAAGTCCAATTTTGAAAAATGATTACAGCCTATGCTTTCGGACAATTTAAATACCTAAATTTGTAAATGTTCATTTGTTTTGCCAGTGGGATTAACCAATTATCATTAAATCTCCAGACCCTGCCGGAAATCGAACCCGGGACTCATGTGACGAAAGGAGAGCTCGCTAACCATTTAGCCATGGAGCCGGAGAAGATGGAGTTACCTTGAGCTTATTATTTTCCTGGTCAACGGTTTTGTCGTGGATAGTGTATAGCTTATTTAAGCTTCGAGATGCAGAAAAACCAGTGTCTCGCTCGCGTCTCTGACCAAGAATCATATTAAAGGGTATGGGTTGTGATATATTGTCATATCCGAAATACTTGTGCTTGATGGTAAGTAAGTTCATTCCGTTCCTTGATTTTGACCTGCAGTAGTGTGTTTCCACACATTTTAGAGAACACGCAGTATGAAGTTTATAACACTCCGTTGCTTCTTCATATATATTGGTGTTTTCATATCTCCACCCCGTATTTCCAGCTTTTCCAGAAAATTTACCTACAGAGTCTACCTTTTTTTTATTTTTTATTTTTATTTTTTTGTTGAGAAATGCCAATAATCTTAGTGAAAGCCTTCTGAGAGACAGGGACTTTGTTGACAACAGAGAACATAGATTGAAACGGTTTTTCAGAATGCCTTTCATTTCTTCTTCTTCAACGCTTCAACGGTATCGTGTCAATATATTTGAAGAGGAATGCATTTTGTGCAGTGTAATCCTTGTGAGAGTGCAATGCCTTGTGAAATGCTTGCACCTAGATCAGTCATGGAGAGAGTACCACATCTGAAAGGCTTAGTTATACTGCACGCTTTTCTTTGCATGTTGGGGCAGTGGTCGGCACCTTTCGAGTATAGACGAATGAAAGTGGGAATAAGACAGAGTGTTTAATTAATTATTTAAACAACCCGTGAAGTGCAGCGGACAAGCAATTAAACTGATGTGATATTTAGTTGGATATGTTAAGACTGGTTTACTGCCTGATGGAACAATTACTTTCAGGCCGGCTTATCTATGCAAATAATAATATATAAAGGTTTTGTTGTAATGATCCTCAATCAATCATCAATCAATCAATACTGATCTGCATTTAGGGCAGTCGCCCAGGTGGCAGATTCCCTATCTGTTGTTTTTCTAACCTTTTTCTATATGACTTCAAAGAAATTGGAAATTTATTGAACATCTCCCTTGGTAAGTTATTCCAATCTTTGACTCTCCTTCCTATAAATGAATATTTGCCCCAGTTTGTCCTCTTGAATTCCAACTTTATCTTCATATGGTGATCTTTCCTACTTTTATGAACGCCACTCAAACTTATTCGTCTACTAATGTCATTCCACGCAATCTCTCCGCTGACAGCTCGGAACATACCACTTAGTCGAGCGGCTCTTCTTCTTTCTCTCAATTCTTCCCAGCCCAAACTTTGCAACATTTTTGTAACGCTACTCTTTTGTCGGAAATCACCCAGAACAAATCGAGCTGCTTTTCTTTGGATTTTTTCCAGTTCCTGAATCAGGTAATCCTGGTGAGGGACCTGACTTAAATTTCAGCAGGTCTAATATTCTTACCTCCGTTTTTTAGCAATGTTTTAATGTTGAAAACATTTCTTAGCACACAAAGTAGAGGGGGGGGGGGGGCAGAGTACGAAAAAAGTAAAATTAAGCAATTTCCTCAATCGTGCCGAAAGTTGAAGGGCTAAAAGGCCCGGAAAAGTTTCAAATTGTGCATCTCTATCAAACTTAAAAAAAAAGGAAAAATCGAAAAAATCACTCCCGGCCTAAATTCAATTCCGGAAATACATCAAAAAATCGCTTGTTTCTTTACTCGTTTTCTTTTTTATTCAAATCCTAGCCAAATCACCTTATTTACATAATTCTTTCTGTAATGTGTTCATTTTTTCAATGCCCTCAGGCGTTTTTTGAGTTTTTGAAAAATGTCCACACTGAAAGTAGTTATAAGGGCTTAAGTGAAACTCTGCATTGACTCACATTAGCGCTGGTAGTGGTGCTTAAGTGAAACAATGCAATGACTCACATTAGCGCTCTTAGTGGTCCTTAAGTGAAACAATGCAATGACTCATATTAGCGCTCGTAGTGGTGCTTAAGTGAAACAATGCAATGACTCATATTAGCGCTCGTAGTGGTGCTTAAGTGAAACAATGCAATGACTCATATTAGCGCTCGTAGTGGTGCTTAAGTGAAACAATGCAATGACTCATATTAGCACTCGTAGTGGTGCTTAAGTGAAACAATGCAATGACTCACATTAGCGCTTGTAGTGGTGCTTAAGTGAAACAATGCAATGACTCACATTAGCGCTTGTAGTGGTGCTTAAGTGAAACAATGCAATGACTCATATTAGCGCTGGTATTGGTGCTTAAGTGAAACAATGCAATGACTCGTATTAGCGCTCGTAGTGGTGCTTAAGTGAAACAATGCAATGACTTATATTAGCGCTCGTAATGGTGCTTAAGTGAAACAATGCAATGACTCATATTAGCACTCGTAGTGGTGCTTAAGTGAAACAATGCAATGACTCATATTAGCACTCGTAGTGGTGCTTAAGTGAAACAATGCAATGACTCGTATTAGCGCTCGTAGTGGTGCTTAAGTGAAACAATGCAATGACTCGTATTAGCGCTCGTAGTGGTGCTTAAGTGAAACAATGCAATGACTCGTATTAGCACTCGTAGTGGTGCTTAAGTGAAACAATGCAATGACTCATATTAGCACTCGTAGTGGTGCTTAAGTGAAACAATGCAATGACTCACATTAGCGCTTGTAGTGGTGCTTAAGTGAAACAATGCAATGACTCATATTAGCGCTGGTATTGGTGCTTAAGTGAAACAATGCAATGACTCGTATTAGCGCTCGTAGTGGTGCTTAAGTGAAACAATGCAATGACTTATATTAGCGCTCGTAATGGTGCTTAAGTGAAACAATGCAATGACTCATATTAGCACTCGTAGTGGTGCTTAAGTGAAACAATGCAATGACTCATATTAGCACTCGTAGTGGTGCTTAAGTGAAACAATGCAATGACTCACATTAGCGCTTGTAGTGGTGCTTAAGTGAAACAATGCAATGACTCATATTAGCGCTCGTAGTGGTGCTTAAGTGAAACAATGCAATGACTCATATTAGCGCTGGTATTGGTGCTTAAGTGAAACAATGCAATGACTCATATTAGCGCTCGTAGTGGTGCTTAAGTGAAACGATGCAATGACTCATATTAGCGCTGGTATTGGTGCTTAAGTGAAACAATGCAATGACTCATATTAGCGCTGGTATTGGTGCTTAAGTGAAACAATGCAATGACTCATATTAGCGCTGGTATTGGTGCTTAAGTGAAACAATGCAATGACTCATATTAGCGCTGGTATTGGTGCTTAAGTGAAACAATGCAATGACTCATATTAGCGCTGGTATTGGTGCTTAAGTGAAACAATGCAATGACTCATGTTAGCGCTCGTATTGGTGCTTAAGTGAAACAATGCAATGACTCATATTAGTGCCCTTAGTGTTATAAAAAGGCAAACTGCTAATCTAATAGATCGGATAACGATGATTAAGGAATGTAATATTTAGGAATGAATAAATAATATATTATCAGACATTATTTTATTTACCTAAAATTCGTAGCTCATAACCCTAGCATGTTTTCAACACTTAGTTACTGCCTGAAGGGCTAGAACTGTGAATTATTCTTCTATATATGAGGCTATTTCTTAACTTTGGATAGAGAAATCGGTGAAGCATCTTGCAACATATCAGCTCTGCTTTACGCAGTACGACACCACTAGCAATTGTTATGGGGAAATGCAACAATAATGAAGAAACATTTGATAATATGTTTTGTTACAATAAAATTTAAAGAAAAATCACTGCATCACATCAGACACTGCCAAGATTTTATGGTAAATACAGTCATATGACTTCACTTTCGTGAATGTCATGGTGCGATTTGGAGAATGCTCTGTTTGGTCCTCATTTGTTTACATCCGAGGTTGCAATTTGTCCTGTTTTATTCCAAGTGTACTTCTCAAATGCCATTTCTGATGTGCTTTTGTCTCTTTCGAACCCAAACACTTTCAGACACGGTAAGATGGGTAGCAAAAGGACAAAATAGCGTATACATCTCATTTTCTACCAAAGTTGGAAATAGTTCGTTCTCGAACTAGTATCCTCGGTTACTTCACTCCTAACCGGGTAAAAACCAAGTAAGACATTTTTTACAGTTTTTTTTAATTTTTGCAGTAACCTACTAAGGTTAATGCTCTCTATCCTTTGACACTAACAAGATACGTCATTTCATCAAAATACTGAAGAAATAACCAAATTGTACTTTCAGATTATTCAAGAATAGAAAACAGTCCCCGGTAGGAACCAGATAAGCTGAGTCATCTTGTTAATATTCTGAATATTTCTAATAAAAGTGGCTTCAACCAGATAAGTCAGTTTGTCTTGTGTGCAGTATATTTTCTGTTGTTACTGTGAATGTGGTCATTATCATCTTGTAAATAAATTATTGGTAGTGAATTTACACAGCTGCCTTTGATAAAGAGAACTGTTAAATCTTACTCGCTAACAATACACAAATGTGACTTACACCACTTTGGTTTTGACTGGTCCACATGAGAAAATAATGCCTGGTGAATATAGAACAAGTCACTTTCGTTCACGATCCGAAGCAGATACTTCATTCATATTTTCAAGTAAACAAAATCAAACCAAAACCATTATTTAAAATGCTGTTTCTTTTAACGCAGAATGGTTTGACAATATTTGGTGAATCGGTGATTTCGTATTGTTTAAAAATAAAAAAAGTCTTCCTCTGAGAACTTTAATTTTTTGACTTATCTTGTTATTCCCAGGGATGCGTGATTTAGCAGGTTTAATCAAATATTCAAACATTTTTTCCTGTAGTAAAGACAATCGGATCTCTTGTCATTTTCAATGACAGAAAGTATGGCAATGCACGTAAAGTTTACAGTTGTATACAGCGCTGTAGCCCCAAAATTATCATAGGGTATACTCTAAGACAGGGCATGACAAATCCCGGACTGAAGAGCACCCTGACGTTTGAAATTAGTGGGTTAAGCTAGTTATAAATAGAGACGAGAATTATAGGCACTAAAACGGTTAAAATAGGCAGGCATACAGGCTCTTAAATTAGCCAAAATAGGCACTAACGTGTAAAATAGGCAAAAAATAGGCATGAAAAATTACTTATAAGTTAATAACACACTCAATTACTATAAAAGGAATTTACAAGCGACATTTTTTCTGGTAACAGTCTTGTTCTCCTTCCATGCATAATGTTTTTGTACTGAGAGAAAGATCTCTCAACATCACTTGAAGTGATTGAACAAAACTTCAATGAAGTCACTTCAGCTGGTTTTATTTCGCTGACAGCGGCTGCCTTCCCAAAGGTTCGGTCAAAACTTGCCTGACTTCTTCCACAATCCTAAATGACTCCACCAGGGGCATGCCACTCTTCTCCAACTTGGTGATTGCTCCCGGCAGCTTGTTGAAATTTGAAAATGCTCCGGTTTATGCAGGGGGAAATTAGCTCCCAACATTGCAGTGCATAGGTCTGAAGAAAATGGTTGTCGGTCGCTGCCCAAAGTGGACTGGTAGAAAGGTTGCGTTGATACAGATTTCTGTACTCGTATCAGATGCATCGCAGTATTCCAAAGTTGATCTTTGTGGTATTTTTCTCACATTTGATCTGAAAAATAATAAAATAGACATAAATTACATTGTCCCTATATCTTGAATTTCTACAGTTGGGCTAATTGGCACTAATGCTTAGTATATATCATGCATTTGTTTCACAAAAAAAAGACTATTAGGCATGATGTTTCTACAAGAACAAAACTTTAAAGTAGGAACAAGGGAATTAGTAATTTACATGGAAACATGTCCTCCATGATTTTTTTTTTTTTTTTGCTAGTTGCTTTACATCGCACCGACACAGATAGGTCTTATGGCGACGATGGGACAGGGAAGGGCTAGGAGTGGAAAGGAAGTGGCCGTGGCCTTAATTAAGGTACAGCCCCTCCCTGGTGTGAAAGTGGGAAACCACGGAAAACCATCTTCAGGGCTGCCGACAGTGGGGTTCGAACCTACTATCTCCCGAATACTGGATACTGGCCGCACTTAAACGACTGCAGCTATCGAGCTCGGTTCAATTCATTCTGTGACAAGAGACCACCGGCGTTCTAACTCCTCGTTCAGTAATTTAATGATTTGTTATTTTTAATTTGGCATTATCGTGTCAAGTTCACCGGGTGAAAAATATAATTAAAAAAGACGCGAAACGATATCGGAGTAGTGTAGAAGAGAGATCCGTCCTTTATTGCTTGCCAAGGACCCACCAAGCTGGACCTTGCAGTACTCTTACTTATATAGAAGAATGAAAACGGAGGCTATTTTTGCTATTTGTTTTACGTCGCACCGACACAGATATGTCTTATGGCGACGATGGGACCGGAAAGGCCTAGGAATGGGATGGAAGCGTCCGTTGCCTTAGTTAAGGTACAGCCCCAGCATTTGCCTAGTGTGAAAATGGGAAACCACAGAAAACCACGGAAAACGGAGGCACTATAAATCTCAGATTTGTGAACATTTTATTTGTTTCTATTCGCCGGCTTTGGTCAGCCGGATCAGCTGTCATGAACTTCTGTTGCCTGCAATAGATCCTGCATCATGTGTGCCCACAAGGCCGCCACCCTCGTTGAAAATTAAAAACTGCGTAATTTGAAATTGTCGTGACATGCGCGCATAAGTTTATTTTTGTCACAATTTAACAAGACTCTAGAGGGGATGCTAAAGGCTTGTTAACCTGGGAGCTTACGCCCCTCAGACTCTCTTCTTCCCCATCCCCCCCGCCCCGCTTCCCAAAGCACAACGGTTACTAACCGGACCTCACCAATCCAGACCCATTGTCTTTTCGCTGGCCTGGTCTTGTAAAGATAGTCTTGGCAACCTTGTAAAACACACTGTGGAATCGTCCTAGCCGGACTTCATTGAATCTGCAACCTGTGTTTCGCGAAGGCTTAACGGAAGTGTAATAGAATTCATGATTTTTAAAGGGAGTTTTAAAAATTGCATTTCAGATGTAAATCTCCATTTTCGTAGAAAATGAATCACAGTTAAATATACCGATTTAATTTTTCATCCATTCTGTGACAAGAGACCACCGGCGTTCTAACTCCTCGTTCAGTAATTTAATGATTATTTACATTTTAGCAATATAAATATTATTTAAAGTTCACGAGTAATACAGAATTTCAACAAAACAACTTGCCACACTACATAAATTAATAGGCCTATATATGCTACAATGAAATGCGATCTTAGTTCTCAATCTCAAAAAAGATAAAAGGAACAAGCGAACTTACCTCCTTACAGCAAGCTTGACGGACTACCCTTCCATCCGTAGTGAAATTGGGATCTCCTGTGATCCACTGCCTCAGCCAGTATGACTTCAACGATTTTTCTTTGGGCATTGCCGCAAACACACTTCTACTTCTTCCACTTCACCATAAATCACAACACGTTCTGAACATAAAGCGTATGCGTACAACAGTTCATATCGAAACGGAGGTACAGGGCGTGTGGGTTGTGCGACATATTTCGACGTTGACTGGTTCTCTCATATGTCTTAGGAGGTTGGAAGGGTTGAATGCTTCGAGGTGAAATCGTTCCTTGTTTCTCCTGATGGAAATTTCCCTAGAACTATTTCTAGTGACTTCTGATAATTTCCATTTTTGTTTGGGATAAACAGATTATTGAGACAAGAGAAGATAATTCTGTGGAGCACATTAGCTACTCGTACAATATAATGCACTGGAAGAAAATCGGCTTTTAAAAAAAAGTCAAAAGGCATCAAATAAGCAATTATACTCCAAATAGGCACAAACACCTGAAATAGGCATTTATAGGCACAATAAAACCAATGAAATGTAGCTAAAAATACCCTAAAACGGATTTATATCTCACAAGCCTACGTTTCTGAACACATGAATAAAATAGGCAAATAGGCAAATTCCCGTCTCTAGTTATAAAACAAACATCCCTCAATTTGGCATATAGAAGACATTTTATGATGGAAAAGAAGAAACCCACACTTGAATGCACTAGTTTGAAAATCTTCATTTGCTTATGCAGTAGTTCTCTACTGGACCTACTTCCAGTTATTTACTTAAAAAACAATCCAAGGTACCTCCTTTCGTTTGCAGTCACACTAATCACTGGAACAAACTCTTCAATTGGTGTATGTTGAAGTACGGTCGTTTTGCAGCCACGTCATTATATATTTCTCAGGCTTAAATCGGTCAACTGGTGAGGCATTTGAATGGATGAACATAAGACTGGAGAAGTAAGCAACAAACAGTGGTGACCTTAAATAAGTGATGGCTGATAATGTTATTCATTAAGTTGAACGTTCAATGTTCACGATTACGAGCGTAGCTGGAGAGTTAAAAATCAGTGACAGAATAGCGAAATTATAAAGAAAAGAAGCCAATGTAGAAGGTACACGCAAGAAATCAGACGGCATACCCTCATGAGCGGAGTTAACCAGACCAGAGTTAACTACGTACATCCACGTATGCCTTGGACTACAGCCCTCTACTACTTTCTGAACAAAGAGAGATTTAAAAGTATGTGGCTATAACTTGAGTATGGGTGGCTATATTTCTGGAAAATAGATCTCAGGGAATTACAGTAGGCGAAGCTTTATCTGACCCTGTAATAATTAAGAGGGGAATTCCTCAAATCAGTATAATTGGACCTATATGTTTTCTTATATACAGTATGTAAATTATATGAGTAAAGAAGTGGAATCAGAGATAACGCTTTTTTGCGGATGATGTTATTTTGTAACAAATAAGACTAACAAATAAGTTACAAGATTGTGAGCAACTGCAAAATGACTTCGAAAATGTTGTGAGATGGACAGTAGGCTATGGTATGATGATAAACGGGGTTAAAAGTCAGGTTGTGAGTTTCACAAATAGGAAAAGTCCTCCCAATTTTAATTACTATGTTGATGATGTAAAAGTTTCTTATGAGAATGATTGTAAGTACCTAGGTGTTAATATGAGGAAAGATCTTCATTGGAGTAATCACATAAATGGGATTGTAAATAAAGGGTACAGATCTCTGCAGATGACTGTGAGCGTGTTTAGGTGTTGTAGTAAGGATGTGAAGGGGAGGGCATATAAGTTTCTGGTAAGACCCGAACTAGAGTATGGTTCCAGTGTATGGGACCCTCACCAGGATTACTTAATTCGAGAACTGGAAATATCCAAAGAAAAGCAGCTCGATTTGTTCTGAGTGATTTCCGACAAAAGTATAGCGTTACAAAAAATGTTGCAAAGTTTGGGCTGGGAAGACTTGGGAGAAAGGAAACGAGCTGCTCGACCAAGCGGTATGTTCCGAGCTGTCTGTGGAGAGATGGCGTGGAATGACATTAATAGACGAATAACTTTGAGTGGTGTTTTTAAAAGTAGGAAAGATCACAATATGAAGATAAAGTTGGAATTCAAGAGGACAAATTGGGGCTAATATTCGTTTACAGGAAGGGGAGTTAGGGACTGGAATAACTTACCAAGGGAGATGTTCAATAAACTTCCAATTTCTTTGCAAACATTTAAGAAAAGACTAGGAAAACAACAGATAGGGAATATACCACCTGGGCGACTTCCCTAAATGCAGATCAGTAGTGACTGATTGATAGTGGTGGGTTTTTATTAGCGTGCGGCCTCTAAATAGACCTGGTTCAGGTCTTTAGAGTTGACATCATATAGACGTTCTGCGCATCTATGAGGATGGAGGCCTACTTATGATGAATTCTAATTATGAAGACGCACACATACCCAGCCCCCGAGCCATCGAAATTTACCAATGAAGGTTAAAATCCCAGACTCGTCCGGGAATTCAACCCGGGGCCCCCTGGGACAAAGGCCAGCACGCTAACCATTTAGACATGGAGCCGGACATAGTAGTGGTGATAACCGTTTTAAGAGGAACTAGGCATTCAACTAGGCAACCATCCTCTAGTAACGCTAGTAAGAGGAAAGAATGGTAGAGGTCCGACTCATTGATGAATGGCAAAGAACAAAAGGGAAAGCTCACGAAGAGCGTGTGATTGGAAGACTCCTTAAGCCTCGCATACCTAATCCCATCGGGGTGGGAAGAAAACAAGAACTGACCAAAGGAAACCGAATAGGAAGGGTGAAATTGATGAGCCTAGCACAAGTAAGTAGAAACCGTACCGAGCTCAGCTAAAAGCCTCGTGGTCGCCAACCCACGCTCCCAAATTCAGAGCTCTCGGGGCCCCATTTTAGTCTCCTCTTGCGACAGGTACGGGATACTGTCAATGTATTCTTCCACCCACAGCCTACTGAGTCTTGTAATTCTTGCAATTTTAATCCGATATTCACCATATTTTCTGAGTTCATTTATGTTACCTAAATTAAGATTATCCTAAAACTTGGATAAGTTCGGTAACCTAGTTTCAGATTTATAAGATGATAGGCCTATATGAAAATCATTTCAATAATTTCAAAACATCCCGGGCGTGCCACTTTTTGAGTTTTACTTTGAAACATTTTTTGGTAATCCTTAGGGGTATGTGAATAATTATTGATATTATTATTTTAAAAATTACATTACTGATGTTATTGAAGTATTTTTCTCACTTTTTGCACTCATTTTTAGAAATTTCCTAATTTTGATATTTAACTCAAGATAGGCCTATCTCTGCCAGATATAATTATTTTTCAAAATGGATAAGAACTTTTATGCATCTCCCATAACAGTATAGACATGCCAACTTTGAAGACAATCGGACAAACACTGTTGCATTAACGTCATTTTGAATGCTGAAAAATGCTTTGAGACAAAGCGAATTTTGCATCAGGAACTCTCTGAACCACATACTGCACATCTCCTTCCTTGGCCTTTTCTCTCTCCTCAACCACAGTTGTTAACGTTTTACTTTTATTATTAAGCCTTTATAGATTAAAATACGCACCTCTGGTCAGTAATGATCGATCACTGAATGTGAAAGTTTCGAATAATAATCACTAAAAGTTGTTTATATATTCCATTATGGTAAGCCCAATCACTTGCGAGTGTTAAGGTATTAGCTACAATTAGGAATTATTGGAAAATAGTCTTCTTCTTCTGCTTCATAACCCGCTATCTCCCGACACCCTTCCTCCACCTTGTTATTGTGAGACTTTTGATGAGATCTGGATCGTCGTTATAAGACCTATATGTGTCGGTGCGACGTAAAGCAATTAGCAAATTTAAAAAAATGATGGTTAAGTTACTGGGAATCGGTCCTCAATAGCAATTTGAATGTTTTCTTAAATTAATCTTTTCTAGTCATTGTTAATAGTAGGTTTGTCCGAAGACCTAGACGAAGCTTCTTTACATGGTATTGGTGTGATATAGGCTAGCCCATAGACCAGCCCTACTAGCCCCAATTTTTTTTGATCTGCTGCATGACTACAATTTCAGAAACATTAGTCATTACTGCTTAACTCTATTTAGTTAATAATGTTTACTAAATTTATGCTACCGTATCATGTATGTGACGTCACCTTCAAAAGAGCACTTACTTCAACAGATACAAAACATCTGAAAAATATTCAGTATGGTGAAACAATAGAAATCACATTTTATGTTACACTGCGTCAGAGCTAGTTTTGCCACTAGCTACCAACGGCTCCTCTGTATCTTGTTTATTCCAGAGTAACAATGTCACGTTATTCCCACAAAACTACAACACCCATCAAAACGATAGCGTCCCCTAGCCCATATTTAGACCCTAGCCGGTATTTGGACCTCTCCTTCTACCAATCCAACATTGTCTTGGAAGAAATAAAATGACAAATTTATTTTGCAACAATAAATTTAATGAAAATATGAAAATCCACAGCCTGTTTACAGTTCCAACTGGGCCAGGAATGGAATGAAGCCCCATCTAGCGGTGAGGATAGGAATTGTGCCAGCTGCTGAAACCTGTCGCACTTCTCTGGGGCAATGATTAATGACTGACAGATGAAATGATATTGGAGAGTGTTTCTGGAATGAAAGATGACGGGGAAAAACCGAAGAAAAACCTGTCCCGCATCCGCTTTCTCCAGCACAAATCTCACATGGAGTGGCCGGGATTTAAACCAGCGCTGCCGTCTGAGCCACGGAGGCTCTAATAAAGTGATTAACAATAACAATAATAATAATAATAATAATAATAATAATAATAATAATAATAATAATAATAATAATAATAATAATAATAATAATAATAATAATAATAATAATAATAATTTCCAAAACACAGAAACAGTTACAGAATAAACAGGGACATAATTGCCCATACTACATGGCCCTAATAGTGAAAAGAAAAGGGTTGCACATAACCGGCCATAAACAAAAGGCAAGGAGGCGAAACACCAGTACTCCTTATAGACAAGACTAGAAACCTAAGTGAGCTTACGGCCCAAAGATACAGAGACTAATCCCGTACTAAAAGGGGGTGGCTAAAGAAGGAATATTTGAAGCCAAGACAAGATTTACAAAATTTTGAGGTTGAAAACTTTAGTCACCCAGTGCAGGGATGAATGGGAATTGACAGAGGGTCACCACTCTTCGTTCCCTTACATTACATATTTCCCAGTAGGGTATAGAAACAGGGTCCTCAGACTTCGCCAAGAATCCTACATTTAAACCATCAGTTTACAGAATTATATTAAAAGAAAACGGCTGAAACCTTTCCCTCAAACTACCTGCAGGCTCTATTACATGTTTAGGTCAATTGTGCCATTACCTTTTTATCGTTGGATGTTCTTCAAGCGGGCCGCACCCCTACTTCCTTGGCCTCCGTCAAGTCACACGACCAAGCACTGGAGCAATTCAGACCAGACGGCTCTAAAGTGCCCTCTTTTTATAGTTCCGTAAGGGGAAGCTTCCAGAACACTTGGCTGATAGGCTAAATTCCTGTACACACCCCCAGTTTTGACTGGCCAGAGAACATATTATCCAGCATCTGATCGATAAATTACAATAGAGGAAGAACCAGCTGAAGTTCGACAACTTCAGTGCATTAAAAAAGCAATCCTCAGAAAAAGGTTTACCAACTCCCAAAATAAATATTACTCTATCAAGTAGTTAGATTTTAGACCGGGAGAGTGAGCTAACAAATCGATGGTAGAGCCATCTAACTGTAGAAGACGTAATTCTTTGGGATTTTACAAGTTCAAGTCCGTTGCCATAGATGGCCGTAGAGAAGGCGCGCAGTTTAAATTGACGGGGAAGTTGTACCTTTGGTACAACAATAACAATAATAATAATAATAATAATAATAATAACTCTGCTCTACCGCATGCATGCCACCTACGAGTGATATTCAGGCTTCCCAATTTATTGTATACGGTATCTTAAAAATGTTGGTGGCATTGATTACGAAGGCAAACTTTGCTTTCACAGTAACGCGAATCGTCTTAATTAGTATTAGAGAAAAACAAAATGATATCGTGTGGTAGCAATTATTTGATAAGATAACATGAATCTTATCTCTTGCGTCCTTGTAACATTCTGAGTTTTTATTTTCTATAACAACGTGCGTATTTCGTTAAATATTCCATTAATTTTAGAGTTTGTTCATATCTGCAAATTTCAGTCCTAATTCTTTTCTTGGCTGAAACTTGGACTTTTGTAAAAGAATTTCAAAGGAAATAGCGCTAAACAAACGAAAACACGCGGAAACAGGTACACCACCGCGTTGAATTTCATCGCATTTTCCATAAACTTATTGTCAATGCAATGAAAATGTTCCTACAACTCCGGCATAACAATGACATAGTTAAAATCCGTTGAAAGTACGCAAGTAAATATTTATCATCCAAACTGCAAAACTGCAGCCTACGTACCTGGATGGTTATCTGACAGTCGTAGTACTCCATGCCATTTCGACAAACAACCATTGCTTGAAATAAAGGTGATGTTTGAAGGCATTTACATCGGAAGCACTTATGCTCCGCCGTAGGCAGGATTACAGCTAATAATAATACACTCATCCCAGGGAATACAAGATAAGCCAAAAAAGTATTCAGGGAAAGAAATTTGTTGTTTTTAAATAATACACAAATGCTGTCAAACCATTCTGCGTTATACGGTATGAAATAGTTTTCATAAATAAAGGTTTTGGTTTGATTTTGCTTAGTTCAAACTATTCTTCTTCTTCTTCTTCTTCTTCTTAATCAGCTTATGCTAAAGGGTTGGTTTTCCCTCGGACACAGCGAGGGATCCCACCTCTACCGCCTCAAGGGCAATATCTTGGAGCGTGAGACTTCTGTCGGGGATACAACTGGCGAAGAGAACCAGTACGTCGCCCAGGTGACCTCACCTTTATGCTGAACAGGAGCCTTGTGGGCGATGGAAAGATTGGAAGGGACAGGCAAAGAACACGGGAAGAAGCGGTCGCGGCCCTAAGTTAGATACTATCCCGGCAATTGCGTGGAGGAGAAGTGGGAAACAACGCAAAACCACTTCGAGGATGACTCGGGTGGGAATCGAACCCACCTCTGTTCAGTTGACTTCCCGAGGCTGAGTGGAACCCATTCGTGGCCTCGTACCACTTTTCAAATTTCGTGGCATAGTCGGAAATCGAACCCGGGCCTCCAGGCGTGGCAGCTAATCCCACTAACCATTACACCATAGAGGCGGGTAATTCAAAATATTAATATAATAATTTCTTAATATTCAGAATATTAACCGCCCTTGTAAGGCATACCCTCCGACGAGGGTGGGCGGCATCTGCCATGTATAGGAACTGCTTGATTTTGTAGTGGAGGAAAGTGCTGTACGTTGTGTGCGAGTTGCAGGGGAAATAACCATTTAATGTTTAATTCTCCAACACGGCCGAGAATCGAACCCGAGGTCCTCTGAACCGAAGGTGACTACGGTGCCCATTCAGCCAGGAAGCCGGACAAAATATTAATGACGTGTCTGCTTTGGATCTTGACCATGCATCACTTTCTGATGTGGACCAGTAAAAACCTAAGTGGCGTAACTCACATTTGTACACTGACTGACAGAGCAAATGCAACACCAAGAGGGAGTGGTCAGAACTTTATGCCAATTGCAGGGTAGACTGACGTCACTGAGGTATGCTCATGATGTGAAATGCGCCGCTGTGCTGCGCACGTAGCGAACGATAAATGGGACACGGCGTTGGCGAATGGCCCACTTCGTACCGTGATTTCTCAGCCGACAGTCATTGTAGAACGTGTTGTCGTGTGCCACAGGACACGTGTATAGCTAAGAATGCCAGGCCGCCGTCAACGGAGGCATTTCCAGCAGACAGACGACTTTACGAGGGGTATGGTGATCGGGCTGAGAAGGGCACGTTGGTCGCTTCGTCAAATCGCAGCCGATACCCATAGGGATGTGTCCACGGTGCAGCGCCTGTGGCGAAGATGGTTGGCGCAGGGACATGTGGCACGTGCGAGGGGTCCAGGCGCAGCCCGAGAGACGTCAGCACGCGAGGATCGGCGCATCCGCCGCCAAGCGGTGGCAGCCCCGCACGCCACGTCAACCGCCATTCTTCAGCATGTGCAAGACACCCTGGCTATTCCAATATCGACCAGAACAATTTCCCGTCGATTGGTTGAAGGAGGCCTGCACTCCCGGCGTCCGCTCAGAAGACTACCATTGACTCCACAGCATAGACGTGCACGCCTGGCATGGTGCCGGGCTAGAGCGACTTGGATGAGGGAATGGTGGAACGTCGTGTTCTCCGATGAGTCACGCTTCTGTTCTGTCAGTGATAGTCACCGCAGACGAGTGTGGCGTCGGCGTGGAGGAAGGTCAAATCCGGCAGTAACTGTGGAGCGCCCTACCGCTAGACAACGCGGCATCATGGTTTGGGGCGCTATTGCGTATGATTCCACGTCACCTCTAGTGCGTATTCAAGGCACGTTAAATGCCCACCGCTACGTGCAGCATGTGCTGCGGCCGGTGGCACTCCCGTACCTTCAGGGGCTGCCCAATGCTCTGTTTCAGCAGGATAATGCCCGCCCACACACTGCTCGCATCTCCCAACAGGCTCTACGAGGTGTACAGATGCTTCCGTGGCCAGCGTACTCTCCGGATCTCTCACCAATCGAACACGTGTGGGATCTCATTGGACGCCGTTTGCAAACTCTGCCCCAGCCTCGTACGGACGACCAACTGTGGCAAATGGTTGACAGAGAATGGAGAACCATCCCTCAGGACACCATCCGCACTCTTATTGACTCTGTACCTCGACGTGTTTCTGCGTGCATCGCCGCTCGCGGTGGTCCTACATCCTACTGAGTCGATGCCGTGCGCATTGTGTAACCTGCATATCGGTTTGAAATAAACATCAATTATTCGTCCGTGCCGTCTCTGTTTTTTCCCCAACTTTCATCCCTTTTGAACCACTCCTTCTTGGTGTTGCATTTGCTCTGTCAGTCAGTGTATATTGCTAGCAGTAAGATTTGACTGTTCTCTTCAACAAAGACAGCTGTGTAAATCCATTACCAATAATTCATTTACAAGATGATCCATGTCCACAATACCAACAGAAAATACACTACACACAAGACAAACTGACTTATCTTGTTAGTATCAAATGATAGATAGCACTGACCTTAGTAGGTTACTGCAAAAGAAAATTAAAAACTGGAAAAAAATGTATCTGGTTTTCCCCGGGATGAGTATAATAATAATAATAATAATAATAATAATAATAATAATAATAATAATAATAATAATAATAATAATAATAATAATAATATCCGCCTCTGTGGTGTAGTGGTTAGTGTGATTAGCTGCCACCCGCGGAGGCCCGAGTTCGATTCCCGACTCTGGCATGAAATTTGAAAAGTGGTACGAGGGCTGGAACGGGGTCCACTCAGCATCGGGAGGTCAACTGAGTAGAGTGGGGGGGGGGGTTCGTTTCCCTCCTCAGCCATCTTCAAAGTGGTTTTCCGTAATTTACCACTTTTCCAAGCAAATGGCGAAATGGTACCTAACTTAAGGCCACGGCCACTTCCTTCCTCCTTCCTTGTCCATCCCTTACGATGTAACACATCTCCCAACAAGGCCCTAGTTCAGCATAGCAGGTGAGGCCGCCTCGGCGAGGTACTGGTTCTTCTCCCCAGTTTTATCATCCTGACCCAAAATCTCAAGCTCCAAGACACTGCCCTTGATGCGTTAGAGGTGGGATCCCTCGCTGAGTCCGAGGGGAAGAAACAACCCTGGAGGGTAAATGGAGTACGAAAGTAAGAAAGAAAGAAAGAAAGAAAGACAATAATAAACATCATCATCATCATCATCATCCTATCCGGCCCCTTGGGTAAATGGTCAACTTACTCGCCTTCGGTTCAGAGGGCTGCGGATTCGGTTCCCGACCTCAACGAGGATTTTAATCGCGGATTGTTAATTAATGTGGCTCGGGAACTGGGTGTTTGTGTTCGCCTTAATATATTTCTAATAATAATGTTATTGGTTTTACGTACCACAGACTACGTTTACGGTTTTCGAAGACGTACGGGTGCTTGAATTTAGTCCCGCTGGAATTCATTTATGACACGAGGCTGACGTAGTTCAGCACCTTCAAATGCCACCGAAGTGAGCCAGGATCGAACCTGCCAAGTTGGCGTGAGAAGGCCAGCGCCTCAACCGTCTGAGCCACTCAGCGTAGCTAACAGAGGTCGGGAAAAATAAAAGCGGCCCGGAAAATATTTATAAGACTGACGCGGAACTGATCCTTGTTACTGAATAGGAGAAACGCCCATCACAGGAAATGCTGGAAATCGCGATTTCGATGCACCAATCGGTTGCTGTAATATGTCTGCGCGTGCTCATCTCCCGAGTACGTCGCTGTGTCATTACGTGTGAGTGAGTGAGTGAGTGAGTGAGTGAGTGAGTGAGAGAAGTAGACGTGGTTAGTGACCAGTTGGATGCAACACAAAATGGTGCTCACGATGAAGCGGCGAGTGTTCATTGTCGAATGTCAAGCACAATTCGTGGAAAAACTGTACGACCGGGCGAGTTGGCCATGCGGTTAGGGTGCGCAGCTGTGAGCTTGCATCCGGGAGATAGTGGGTTCGAACCCCACTGTCGGCAGCCCTCGGAAAGGTTTTTCGTGGTTTCCCATTTTCACACGAGGCAAATGCTGGGGCTGTACCTTAATTAAGGCAACGACCGCTTCCTTCCCACTCCTAAGCCTTTCCTATCCATTCGTCGCCATAAGACCTATCTGTGTCAGTGCGACGTAAAGCAAATAGAAGAAAACCTATACGGAACTGTTTGCACTGTGTCACCTTACAAGCAGTGCGGTGATGAATCACCCACCACCACATCTGTTGCAGCGAGTGGGATCCGAACAAGCTGCAGCAGAATGGTTTAGCTTCAGGCAATTAAAGTTTAGTGTCACTAAACTCTCTATCATTGACAAGTTTACGCTACGTAAACAATACTGTACATATATAAGCTTGTCTTTAAGTGATTTGATAGAATCTGAGGATGTTCTTGTAGAACGAAACATGTCATTCTTTGTATGTTAGTGTGTATTTTACAGGTATGTTTATAGTGTTATAATTTACATTGTATTTGCTGTGTGTTTGACAGACTGAAAAGCCTTTGTTACATTTAACTAGGTCAACACTGGAAAACATGGCTTCATTCTTAACAAACTAACAAATCAAAAAGTGACAACCCTAGCACCGCATATTTTTCTAAGGCCAGTATTTTCGTACACCTTTGCTATGTATAGAGTACATAGTACACCCTTACTAACGAGGGAACTGGCCGTACTTGTTAACGCGCTACGTCTATGGATAGAGCTCCGCTCGATAGCTGCAGTCGCTTAAGTGCGGCCAGTATCCAGTAATCGGGAGATAGTGGGTTCGAGCCCCACTGTCGGCAGCCCTGAAGATGGTTTTCCGTGGTTTCCCATTTTCACACCAGGCAAATGCCGGGGCTGTACCTTAATTAAGGCCACGGCCGCTTCCTTCCAATTCCTAGGTCTTTCCTATCCCATCGTCGCCACAAGACATATCTGCGTCGGTGCGACATAAAACAAATAGCAAATAGATAGAGCTCCGCACGGATGCGGATATCCGCGAAGTTAGTGTCTTGGCGCATGCAAACTGCATGACAGTGCGGATAATTTTGCTGATAATTTCCAAATAATTATTTTTATTGATTTTTCACTCAGGTATACGCTAGAAATTTCGACAAATGAGTCTTTCATACATTTCATGCAGTTATTTTTGCTTGTGGTGATATGGGAAAACAGTGATATATAAAGAGTATTGAGTGCATAAAGCCGTAAATCTGACCTAGGGGAATGCCGGGAGGTATCGGACAGTTTAACTTTTCTGCCATAATTTCTTAATGGAATAGGAAAAATTCATATAATGCATTTTATAAGCATCTATATTCTTATATCAACGTACTCACTAGAATATATTTAATCATAATTAAAAACACGGACAATATTAACAAATGAAGGAGGTCATTACACTTTCGTAGGTTTGAAAAATGGAGGGTGGTATCGGACGGTCAATCTTTTTTAACAAAAAGATATTTTTTTCACATTCAAAATACAAACAAATTAACGTTTAGCCATTCTGCAAATATCACACTCATTAGCGTTGAAGATTGTTGATGGACTAAACAAATATTTAGTCATAAGATCATTTAATTTATCAAAAATATGTCCACATGCTCCTTGTTGAAGCCTACTGCTCGCTACAAGCTGATAGACTCGGCCGTCCTCAAACGGAGGTCTTAATGCCTCTTCATAAAATCATAAAAAGGGTCTTTCCTGCCACCATTTTAGTTTTATTAAACCTATGTTCAGCTCCCAATTCCTCAGCAATTTGATACACAAGTTTTAAAAATTCTAATTTGATGAGTGGCATGAGCTGACTGTTGGGGCCTTGATATGCATATACAGGTCATTCTCTTCTTCATCTGAGAATGTTCTATGGTAGGTCTCACTGTTCGCCGTACACGCTCTTATTGGAATCTCTTTACCAGCTTCAAGAGCTTTAATTCTATCATCTAACGTGCTTTTGTGGAACAGAGGAACATTGACTGTCCTCTCAAATAGTCATTCTATTGTCCCTGACACTATTCACGGCTAATATTATATTGCTTTCTTCCCATTATCCTCGTATCTTCTGCATGCTTACCTAAAACAAAGGATAGTACTATCAATAACCCGGACGGAACCGCAAACTATGTGTCCGATACCGCACGCCAGTTTCGTGTCCGATACCGCCCGAATGACTCCCTTAAGAAACAACTGGCCCCTGTCAGAAATTAGCGGAAGAACGGAACAAAGGTTCCAAAAGAGAACCGCTTAATACGTCGGTTGTTGTCGCAAGAGGAAATCCCTCGTAAACGTGTGACTGTAGCGGTTGTTGCCTGGTATCAAGCCTATCGTATTATGCTAACAGATCTATCCGTTTCAATACCTTGGGTGAATATAGTCAAATATATATTTTTTTTTTGCTATTGGCTTTACGTCGCACCGACACAAATAGGTCTTATGGCGACGATGGGAAAGGAAAGGGCTAGGACTGGGAAGGAAGCGGCCGTGGCCTTAATTAAGGTACAGCCCCAGCATTTGCCTGGTGTGAAAATGGAAAACCACGGAAAACCTTTTTCAGGGCTGCCGACAGTGGGGTTCGAACCACCTATCTCCCGAATACTGGATACTGGCCGCACTTAAGCGACTGCAGCTATCGAGCTCGGTAATATATAGTAATATATAGTAATATATAGTCAAATAGTTGCAATATTCGCGGATATTCATTCACGGATGTGGATGGAGTAAGTACGGATGCGGATGCGGATAATATGTTGTATATCCACGCAGGGCTGTAGCCATGGCGCCAGGCTCTGAATTCGGGAGACGGGTGGGTTCGAACCCAACCGTCGGTTGATCTGACTGATTTTTTGTGGTTTCCCATTTCCTGGTCATCCATATGTACACCTATCTCCGGTGGTATGTGCGGTACCGATGCCGGTTCGCCCATTGGCGCTCTTCTGCCGGTCTCCTTGTGCGTGTTTTCTGTGTGAGGTTGGATAATAGTTTAAGGTAGAATTTTGTTGTGTTTTACAGTTTACGTGTTGTCGTGTGCCAGGGAACTCGCTATTCGGTTGTGATGTGGCTGACACAGTAAGATTAGTGTTACGGTGTGGTAGTGTACCGGATGGTGACCCATCCAGGTACTGACCACGCCTGATGTTGCTTTAGGAGATGCAACGGCAGCACCCTATCAATTTGCGCGAATCATTAATTACGAGTTATTGCGGGTGTAATTTGAAAGCAGGGTATTTATTGGCAGTTCTTGAGGCGCTCCGCCTCGGCTGTACTCGACCTTCGAGACCTTCGGTGGCTTTGGCTGTTTGAGGAAGTGAGAACATAAGGGTTATTTTTTGGTGTGGATAGTCTTGCTTTGTTGGCGGAGGGAGGTGTCTAATTAGGCTTGTCGGTTGGGGTATTGGTTTGATAGGGATGGTGGTGGCCTCCGTTGGGTCAAGAGTAGGTTAAGAAATAGTGCGTGGAGGAGGTTGGTTGTATCTTGACGGGGGTGGGGGAGGAGGTGGTAAGGTTCCTGGGTTCGAAGGTGGAGTGACTGGGAGGCTTAACTGAGGGGGGAGTTGTCTACTAGTGCGTTTGAGATGGTTTAGTGTGTCTTAATTACCTTTTTAATGAATGGACAGCCAGGAACTGAAGCAGCATGGCTGCCTTGGCAGTTAGCGCACTTCGCCTGGTCCCGAGGCACCTTACAAGCAGTGCGGTGGTGAATCACGCACCACCACATCTGTTGCAGCGGGTGGGATCCGAACAAGCTGCAGCAGAATGGTTTAGCTTCAGGCAATTAAAGCACTGCGTCACTAGGGATGGGCGTGGGTAGTCTCTATATTAGTTTCATGTGTTGGCTGTTTCTGGGACTTCGGAGCAGATGTTTCACGCCTGTTCCTAGTCTGTGTAGCTGTGTTATGTGTTTCCGGATTTGAGACCGTTACAGTCCCTGTCCCGGGTTCGGTTTGTGTTTTTGGGTGGGGATGGGGGCAGCGGGGGGGGGGGGGTAGGGTGTTGGCTGATGTGTGGGTGGTTGGGGAGTGGTCTGTTTCTGTGTAGGAGTCTGTGGTGGGTAGTAGGGTTTCTATGGCTTGATCATGGGTTTGCTTTTGTTTTGATGTGGTTGTTTGAGTATATTTTGTGAATTTAAGTGGCGGGTCATTGGTTTGAGTTCCTGTGTGTTGATTTTGTGTTTGGTTTGTGTGCATGTGTCTATGGTAGTTGTTTGTGTGGGTGAATCATGACTTACTAGGTACGGGATGTTGTGTCTTGCTAGGGATGCTGTGATGTCTTCTGGGTCTGTGCCTTCTTCTGGGAATAGGGAAGTGTAGTCACTGGGTAGTTCATGTATATAGTTGATTGAGTAGATAATGCACGCAGGGAATAAATGAGCAACTTACGGTGGTCGTGTAATTCGAGCTTGTAATCAACTATGGGGGCATCGTCATCTCAACAATGTGGATTATAATGCGGGTTGTTTTAAAACCGCAGGCATCTGCTGGTGTGGGTTTGACTCGGAGTCGTTGGTGGTAGGATGATTGCGGGTCTTGGTAGGTAAGATGCATAGTGGGAGAGTGTAGTTGAGAGTTGGACTGTAGTGAGTAGATATTTGCCGATGTCCTGGCTACTCAGTACACCAGGGTGGACCAGGCTACTGGTGGGGTAACTGGTTGAAAACGAGGGGGATCTGGAGTGCTTGGAAGCACTGGAACGGTCAAACTCGACAGAGGACCTGCTTCGATTTGGTGCTACTCAGTGGGAACAGTCGTATCATATATAGTTTCCGAATTTCGCCGTGACAAGATACGAACTTGTTACGGCACTGAAAGCTGGCAAATTTGCTTTCTTGGCGTGGCGTGGCGTGGCGTGGACCTGCCCGGTAATTAGATGACAGGTCTGGGGCGGGCTGTGCTCGTGATTGTAGACTAATTGGTGCACCTGTGCGCTCCGGGTGACTGGGTGACTGGGTTCGGTACTAAGGTTGTACCGAAGGTCTGGTAATTGACGGTGACTAGTCTAGCGTTCTGGTTGCAAGTATCTTGGCTGGCGTACATGGTTCTCTGTAATCTGTTCTAATCGAGTGCCGGGCTGAAAATGCAGTTTTCTATTTCCACTTCCAGTGACTCCTCTTATTTTCAACCGATTTCTTCCTCCTTCTTACACAAATTCATTCACCATCATTCATTTTATTTTCATTAGCTCCTCAACAGAGTTGGAAGTCAGAAAGGGCATCCGGCCATAAAACATGTCATGTTATTTCATCTCCCTTTATCCGCGACCCCGTATCAAGAACCGGAACTAAGGGATAGACATACATACATACATACATACATACATACATATATACATACATACATACATACATACATACATACATACATACATACATACATACATACATACATACATACATACTTAAATACATACAAGCACTCTTACTGCCTGTGTTCGAATTTAACTCAACCAGCTCCCAAGCGTGATGCGGTCGTAGCTTTCGTTTAAGAGAGTAAACAAAAGAGGAAATATTAATATCATAATCAAGTATATTTAACTGTCATTGGTCGTCCTGATTATTATTGCCTAGTCTAACATTTGTTATCACAGAAATAATCGTCGTGCCAAGATTCCTTTTTGTTTTTTGTTTTTCAATTTGCTTTATGTCGCTCCGACACAGACAGGTCTTATGGCTATGATGGGATAAGGAAGGGCTAGGAGTGGGAAGGAAGCGACCGTAGCCTTAATTAAGGTGCAGCTCCAGCATTTGCCCCACCATTTGCCTGGTGTGAAACTGGGAAACCACGGAAAACCAATTCTGGGCTGCCGACGGTGGAGTTCGAATCCACTATCTCCCGAAAGCAAGCTGACAGCTACGTGACCCAAATCGCGCGGCCATTTCCTCAGTGTGTGAGGTTCCAAGCTTTAATTTCATCTATTTTCAAAACTACATATTAGAATGTTTTATTAAGGTTCGTTAGGCTAAAATGGTGTACGGTACATTAAGTTACGACCACCCTGTACAATGAGGCAAAAGAAAGGCGCAGCGTTATCTTGTAACTGTAACATCGAGGAAGCAAATAGCTTCTTTCAGGTGCATTAGGTAAAAGTAGGTGTTTCATCACTTCTTCGCGTTTCAGTGAATTCCCTATAGTTATCGTGACAATGACAATCCTACCATACTTGGTAGTCATTCGTAAACCTCGTCCTGATCCATTGAAAAAGACAGCTAATGACCGAAACTAATTGACATCTCTCGGTTCAGAGATACGCGATTAACGGCGGTAAATTTCTCTACTGCCAGTTAAAAGTTACATCACACTTTCACTGGACAGTAAAACGGCCGAGTGAATAGGGCGGTGAACCTTTGTCTTCCAGTTCAGTTACATAAGCACTGTTCAGCTTCAATGTGCCGATCTGGTGCTCTTGAAAAGTCTGTAAAAGTAATACCAATCCAAAGGTAAGCAACACGGTTTGTTCTGAGTGATTTCCGATGAAAGAGCAGCTTTACGAAAATGTTACAAACTTTGGGTTGGGAAGACTTGGGAGTAAGGAGACAAGCTGCTTGACTAATCGTTATGTTGTGAGCTGTAAGCGGAGAAATGACGTGGAATGACATTTAGTTGAATAAGCTTGAGTGGAGCTTCTGAAGATAGGAAAGATCATCATATGAAGATAAAGTTGCCATTCAAGAGGTGAAATTAGGAAATGGAATAATTTATCGAGGGAAATGTTTAATTTAAAAACTTTTTGAAATCACTGAAGAGAAGACTACGTAAACATTTGATAGGGAATCTGCCACTAGGTATAATAATAATAATAATAATAATAATAATAATAATAATAATAATAATAATAATAATAATAATAATAATAATAATAATAATTGTTACGGGGTTATCCGTGGAGCAGAAAGAGGTTAAAGAAGGTGCCGGGGTGAATAGGTCTATCTACAATATCAAAATTAATTTAAAACTTGAATTGAAGATTATATTTCTTTTAGAACTTCAAACTTAACCATTTTTCACTAGGTGAACATAACAACATATTAGGTACAAAAGCAATCTTGAAGCAAGGCTAGGAAAATTCAAAAATAGTGAACTTTACAGATTCTGGGCTTCAGGCCCGTAGTTTTGCAATTCCAGATATACCGGATCTAGTTTACAGAACTTCAATTAAAAATAAGGAAACCTTTAGTCAAGGACAGAAATCCCCTCATTCAAGAGCACTTGCTCCCAAAATACAATATCTAGCCTTCCAGAGACACACGTTACTTTTACAAACTTTGGAAAAAGAGCCAACAGGCTCTCAGTTTCTTACAGCCCACTCAAGGCAACATCAAAATTTACAATTTTGGCCTCTCAAGGCACTACTTACAAATTGAAAATAATTTTGTACAGGGGTATCCAGTACCCAACCTACAGGGCCTTTGCGAAAAAGAACAGATTAAGTAAACGGCCCGAAACACAAACTGAATGGAGGCGTACAATGCACTCCCAGATAATGAAAATTAAAACCTACAGGGCTCTAGGCCAATGAAACAGGGGCTAATCCCAAGCTACTTGAGGTGGCTCGCATGGAAATAACGGTAATACATTACAGGAAAAAAGGTTGCTAAATCGCAGACACCTCAAACCAAGATGAAGGGGAGATCGAGAGGGTAACTAACTCTCTATCCTCAATTTACAATTAAAGATTTTATGAAAGTTTTACATTAGCCAAAAGAAAAGTTACATTTTAGAAAAGTGGGTTACATAACAAAGATTCGGACCTTCCCTCGGAATAATTTGCGGAGGTAGCAAGAAAGAATGACGTTATGTGGCCATTACCTTATAGATGTACTGCTGCCGACGAAAGAGGCCGCCCGCCTCCTGCTTAAACACACACACTTAGAAAGACGACGATCAATTGGCAAGGAAACGTGAAAAGCCGAAGTTTATAAACCCTCAGGGAAGGTTCGGGATCATTCAAGACTAATCAGGACACACCCTCTTAATTTTTATTGGTTAACACAAAGTGAACAAGAAATGCGGGATTGGTTGAAAATTAATTACAAAAATTACTTATTGGCTAGATTCAAAACTGGAGGAAAGAAAAAGAAGTATTGCCGACCAAAAATAAATGAACATAGATCAGTTATGGAAAACCTAGGAATACAAAACTTCTTTAAATTATAAGTTCTTTCACTTTGCACCAGAGTTCATGATCATAATTTTTAGTGGTGTCATCTGTAGAAAAATGTCCAAACTTCTTGATGTATAGTAAAACAAAACAAGGAGAAACTTCACAATAACAAAATTACTTAATATTTCAGTGGTGACATCTTCTGATTAAAGTTCCATCTTGTTGTGTTATCAGTTTCACTGTTTGACCAATAGAGAAGTTCATCTAGGCGCTAATTTTGAATGCGCGGCGTTGAGGTGTACCTCCCGGTACAATAATAATAATAATAATAATAATAATAATAATAATAATAATAATAATAATAATAATAATAATGATAATAATAATTTTATTGGCGACTCATACAACACGCTCTTGTAGACAATGTTTACGTCCTCTCATCGGGTACAGACCAACACCTCCACAAAGGAGTAATATGCAAATCCGCCGTCCTAACGAAGCACAAGCAGAAACACCGCCGAGAAAGGAATATGAGTTGGTGCAGGTAAAAACTCCAGACCTGGAATATGCCAATTTTCCGGAGCAAGTTGCCATCAAATCAAGTAGAAAGCAATACGCAGTGGTAAGCACAGGTCCAAGAGTTGAAGAATTGCAAGCGGCAAAGAAGAAAGCTTGGCTCTTTATGGGGCGTTTGAGCCCGCACACAACCTCCGATGTCATAAAGAAATACCTAGAAAACAGAGGAATCAAAGACGACGTTACGTGTGAAGAAATAATAACCAATTACGACACGAAAGCTTTCAAAGTGGGGATTCCATTTGATCTAATGAACAGGGTATATGAAGAGGAATTCTGGCCGAAAGGGATTACTATCAAACGTTTTCAATTTCGATCCTTTCGCCCCATACGAGACAATGGACGCTCCTTCGAATAATTCGGAAAAGAAAATAGTTGAAAGAAGGAACCAAAACTTAAAAGACGCTTCAAGAAGTCTAAGAATCATGATGTGGAATATAGAAGGGCTAAAAGGTGCAATGAATATGAGCCCGGAAAACTTTATATTAGGGTACGATATAGCAATTTTATTGGAAACATTCGTCACTGACGACTGGCAACACCCAGACTCCTATGGTTTTCATCTTACAGCTAGACAGGGAGAAAAAGGAAGACCTTCTGGGGGGATAACTATCCTCATAAAACCACACCTAACCCCAATATTATCAAAAAGGCAACAGAACCATACCCTACTACTGAGAATAGGCGGCCTCGTAATTATAGCCGCTTACTTCCAACCGAACATAACAGCAATCGACATAATGGACGAGCTAGGCCAAATGATCACTCAGAGCAAGCAAGATAAACCAATAATTATAGCAGGTGACCTTAACTGCAGACTGGACATTCCGAATTACAAAGCAAAGCTAGTCCTCGAGAAACTGGAAGAAGAAGGCTTCATCCTGCTAAACAACCCCACTATCCCTACATACATCTCACATAATGGAAAGAGCACAATAGATATTGCACTTACGAAAGGACCAATAACAGGCATCATGACTACAATATGGACAACAAACCAAGCCATGATTAGGAAACACCAATTGAAATACGTATCCAAGGGGAGTGGGAAAAACTACAGAAAAAGACAATTCACCCCCTTTCAAGGAAAATAGATGTTGAGAAAGTTAAAGATATGCTAGATTCAACTACACATCTAGACACATTAATAGATAATTCAAGATTGGATGATGCAACAGGAATAATAGAAGAAATCCTACAAAAGGCCGCCATTCCGCGGGCCACAAGAAGAAGAAAGATATGGTTTGATAGTGAGTGCTATAGGCTGAGGAGGGAGACCCTAGATAAATTGCAACAGTTAAGGCAGAACATGAATAATCAAAGTCTAATATACATATACAATGAGAAGAGGAAATTCTACAAACGAACACTGAAAGAAAAGAAACGCGCCTACTTAGAATCGGAGAGCAAGAAGCTAGCAGAGGAAGCCAAGAAAAATCCGTTCATAGCCCTACACCCAAAGAAACAACAACAGACGCACTACATAGACATGGAAATCTGGGAATCACACTTTAGTAAGATTCTCAACATCGAAGGTCCAGCGCACCCCAGAAATGATCTACATACCACTACTCCACATACACAATTAGACTGGGTGCCCCTGACCATAGAGGAAACTAGAACCGCTATAGACAGCACCAAAAACATGAAAGCCGCAGGTCCGGACGGGATCTATAATGAATATGTAAAAGACACTGCACACCTGCTAGCCCCTATATGGACAAAATTATATAACAAATGTATAGAAACTGCTTCCATTCCCGACCAGTGGAGAAAGTCAATTGTAAAAGTTCTATATAAAGGCAAAGGAGACCCAAGAGATCCCAATAAGTACAGAGGCATAGCACTGGAAAACTGCCCCTTCAAAATATTCACCAAAATTATAACAGGAAAAATAAATGAGGAAATAAATGAGCATCTGCCAGAGAACCAATTTGGTTTTAGGAAGGGACGATCTACCCTAAACGCTATTGAACTCCTGCTAAACCAAATCTGGGATGCCTTAGAAGACAACGGAAAATATTACACCATCTTCATAGATTTTACTAAAGCTTTTGACCTGATAAACAGGAAGCTAGTGATAGACAAGCTTAAGGAGATGCTAGGCACGAACAACATAATGGACCTATCTCATCACATCAATACTGCAATGGAACGAAGTACGAGTTTCGGATAACCTCACTCTATCAGATCCAATAGCTCAATCAAACGGGGTCCTACAGGGTGACCCACTGAGTCCTTTGCTGTTTATAGTTGCAACCGCAGATATCCTAAGAATTACCCAAAAGGAGGGAGTATTTTCTTGCGCGTATGCCGATGATATTGTAATTGGCTCAAGAGACATAACAAAATTACAGGAAACTGTAAATGACGTCCAAAACTGGTGCTCCGAAAACAAGCTGTTCATAAACATCTCAAAAACAGACACCATGGTGCTCAGGAAAGGAGGGAGAGTACCCGCCTCAGCAGAGACCTTCATTCGGAATAAAAAATTAAAGATAGTATCAGACTTCAAATATTTAGGAATCACCCTGCAATCGAGCGCATATCGTTTCACAAAACATGTCACAGAAAAGGCAACTTAAGCAATGATGGCAATGCATGAAATAAAAGACATTAGATCACTTAGTCTAGAGACAGCAATGTTGCTATTCAGAGTAAAAATTCTTCCAATAATGACTTATGGCATTGAAATTATCTGGACACATTTAACAACGAGGAACTTATCAACCTTGGAAAAGGTGAAAGCGAACTATATAAAGAAGGTGATAGGTGTATCAAAAACGACACGATCTAGACTTGTATATCTCCTCGCAAGGGAATCATTTCTCATAGAAGATCCCAGGACAAGTATGCCACTACCGAACACCGGTGCATCAAAGAAACTGCTAGCAAATCTGACGGAGAAGAGAGAAGAAGTCCAACCAGACTTCTATGGCACAGGGGCAATGATAGATCGCTCGTGGACAAAAGCTAATTTTGAATTAAGACATGCCATTACAAGATTAGCAGTTCACGGTTTTCATCACCTACTCCGCAAATCAAAACACTTCCATGACCCAAGTAGAGACTGTGAGTGCAAACTATGTGGAAAAACGTGTGAACAGTACCACATTGAATTCTGTACAAGAAGAACAATGTCTATAAGTGATTATGCAAATATGTAATCCATCAATGTAACCTATATTCTCTGGTATGGCTATTTGGCTGCATTAAATATATTAATTAATTAAATATATAGGTTATGCCCACTCGACACTCGAATAATTAAACAATTGTAAGGAGGAAGATAGAAGGAGCAAGAAGAAACAATGGGGAAAGAAGAAGCCATACAAAAGATGAAGAGCGGTAAAGCAGCAGGAGTGGATGAGGTAACTATGGAAATGCTAAAAGCAGCAGGACCAATAGGGCTACAGTGGCTGTATAGATTATTTAGAATAATCTTGAGGAAGAATGAGATCCCAGAAGAGTGGGGAAAGGATTTAATTATCGCGATATTTTAAAATGCTGATAAAAAGGAATGTAATAACTACAGAGGGATCGCCCTTATTGCCCACGTGTATGTATGTTGGGTATTCAGCCCGAAGCCTGGTTTGATCCTCTACAGCTCCGTCAACAGCTGTCATAAATAGCCTAGGTGTCACTGAAGAGGGGTACTAGGGAAATGAGGAGTGAAGTAGTTTCCCGTTGCTTTCCTCACCAAGCCAGCCGTTGCTATTACATATCAGTCTGCCAAGCTCAATGAAATGCATGCACCAACCGACCCTATGAGCGATATTTTCACACCATTCATAACAGGGACTGGCTGCATAAGCAATGGTATTACTATAATAGCATCACTCATACAACAGTCACTTTCATATTGTCAAAGCCAAGGATGAGACTGAGACAGGTCAATAAAAGTAACAAATTTGATATAGCCCATGCCAGAAGACATAGTGCACTGTAAACACTACATCTCGCCAGCAAACTGTAGCTAAGATATTTGAGAGAGTCTTGGAAGGAAGCCTGAGGAGGAAGCTAGAAGGAGAAATGGGAAAAGAACAGTATGGTTTTAGGAAAGACAGATCAGCGTTTGACCTGATCTTTACATTAAGACATATGATGGAGAAAAGATGGGAGTTTGGACAAGACATAGTGATGACATTTATTGACATTGAGAAGGCTTATGACTGTGTGCCCAGACAGTTGGTAGAGGACACATTAAGGAAAAAACAAGTTAACAGAGTGGAAGTGCAAATGATAAAAGCTATGTACAAAAATTGTGTTAGTAGTGTGAAGACTGGTATAGGAAAAACAAAATGGTTCAAAACTGAAACTGGTCTCCGACAGGGAAGTGTACTATCCCCCATACTATTCATTATAGTCATGGATGAAATTCATAAGAACATTAAACAGAGTTTGGGAAGACAGGCAACAAAAGCCATGTTGTTTGCAGATGGTATAGTGATATGGGGTGATGATGAAACGGAAGTGTAAAAAACAAGTAGATGTGTGGAATCAAGAGATAGAAAAATTTGGGATGAAATTAAGCACAGAGAAAAGTAAAACAATAGTGATGGCAAGGGGAAGGAACGAAGGAAGGAAGGAAGGAAGGAAGGAAGGAAGGAAGGAAGGAAGGAAGGAAGAAAAAAGATAAAACTGAATGGTAAAATTCTGGAAGTGGTTAAAAGTTTCAAGTACTTGGGAAGTGTGATCACAGAAGATGGAAAGATTACCGAGGAAATTGGAAAATGAATACAACAAGCAAACAGCTTCTACCAGAGTATAAGGGGTATTTTGTGGAACCAAGATGTCCCAAAAAAATGTAAGAAAGTATTATATTCAACCTGTTATGAACCCATACTAACCCTATGCAGCTGGATCGTGGACTACAACAAAACGAGAGGAGATTAGAATACAGGCAGCGGAGATGAAATTCCTAAGAGGTATCGAGGGCAAGACCAGAAAGGATAGAATTAGAAATGAAGAAATAAGGAAAAGGACAGGAATCTTCAAACTTCAAGGCAGGATAGAAACAACAAAGCTAAAGTGGTATGGTCATATGATAAGAATGGGAGAAGAGAGAGTGCCAAAGAAAGCTTTTTCAGAGAAGTTAACAGGAAAGAGACCACGAGGAAGACCCCGAAAGAGGTGGACAGATTCAATGTGGCAGTGCATAGAGAAGAGGGGAGGAAAACCAGAAGATGTACTTAAAAAAAGGAGAAGAGTGATGGAGAGACAGGCAGCGATAGAGGCCCTTGATTCACAGCCCGACCCGGGAAGCTGGAAATAGGAAATGAAGATGATGATGATGATGTCCCACGAACTACTTTTACGGATTTCGGAGACGTCGAGGTGCCAGAATTTAGTCCCGCAGGAGTTCTTTTACATCCCAGTAAATCGACCGACAGGAGACTGACGTATAGGCCTGCGTGTGTCTCTGATAAACTCAGACCGAGCGCACGGTGTTTGTACTTTGTGCTACAGCAGCTGCCACAGGCCGCCCTGCTTTAATCGTGTATACAATCTTATATGAAAACTAACATTATAAAAGATGTTGGAAGTGGCATTCTTCATAATGAGGGACTTCATAAACACCGTTAGGATTATCTGCGCACATGACTGTTCACACGACCATTAAGATGAAACCAGGCCTCATCCGAACAGAACACAAGCTGTGGGTCGAATAAACGATCATTCAATGATCTCACTCTTGTGGCTGGATCAGCAGGTTTTAAACAATGGGCCCATGTAAACGTGAACGGTTTGATGTGTAACAGCTTTGTAGCTCTGTGTGCAGAAGAAACCGAAACTCCGACTTGTTGTGCTAATTTGTGAGTGATTTATTCGGTGACCGTTCGAGATACACACCAATGTCATCTAGCTTTTCCTCAGTTAAAACTGTTCGTGTGCGCGCATTTTTTGTTTTAATTTTTATTGAGCACTGAGCTAGTAGTTTCAAATGTATTTACAATTACGTGAATCTTTTTTTTTTTTTTGCTAGGGGCTTTACGTCGCACCGACACAGATAGGTCTTATGGCGACGATGGGATAGGAAAGACCTAGGAGTTGGAAGGAAGTGGCTGTGGCCTTAATTAAGGTACAGCCCCAGCATTTGCCTGGTGTGAAAATGGGAAACCACGGAAAACCATTTTCAGGGCTGCCGATAGTGGGATTCGAACCTACTATCTCCCGGATGCAAGCTCACAACCGCGCGCCTCTACGCGCACGGCCAACTCGCCCGGTAATTACGTGAATCTGTGCTCGTCGAGGTGACACTTCATCAGGAAATTGCCCGACTCGTTGGCTGAATGATCAGCGTACTGACCTTCGGTTCAGAGGGTCCCGAGGTCGATTCCCGGCCGGGTCGCGGAATTTAACCTTCATTGGTTAACTCCAACGGCCCGGGGGCTGGGTGTTTGTGCTATCCCCAACATCCCTGCAACTCACACACCACACATAAAACTATCCTCCACCACAATAACACGCAGTTACCTACACATGGCAGATGCCGCTCACCCTCATCGGAGGGTCTGCCTTACAAGGGCTGCACTCGGCTAGATATAGCCACATGAAATGAATTAGCAGAAATTGCTGAACAAATGAATCGCGTACCCATCGATCGGACTCGTACTTAAAATAACTTTTACATACGAAAATACGGTGTTGCAATGATAACTGTCTCACCATGTTAACAGCTGAGATTCAGACTGGCGACTGATGCACGCTCCTTGCAAGGTCAAGAAACATGCGCGCGCCTCCCGTACAGCAGCTTAGGTCTCGGAGAGTAGAAACGCCACTGGACGGTCTGGGTTTATAAGAGACCCTATATGAACACCTTCAAATACTACCCAACTGATAGATAGATAGATAGATAGATAGATAGATAGATAGATAGATAGATAGATAGATAGATAGCCTGACTGAGTGGCTGAGGTTGAGGCGCTGTCCTTCTGACAACAACCTGGCAGGTTCGATCCTGGCTCAGTCCGGTGGCATTTGAAGGTGCTCAAATACGTCAGCCTCGTGTCGATAGATATCAATCAATCAATCAATCAATCAATCAATCAATCAATCAATCAATCAATCAATCAATCAATCAATCAATCAATCAATCAATCAATCAATCAATCAATCAATCAATCAATCAATACTGATCTGCATTTAGGGCAGTCGCCCAGGTGGCAGATTCCCTATCTGTTGCTTTCCTAGCCTTTTCCGAAATGATTTCAAAGAAATTGGAAATTTATTGAACATCTCCCTTGGTAAGTTATTCCAATCCCTAACTCCCCTTCCTATAAATGAATATTTGCCCCAGTTTGTCCTCTTGAATTTCAACTTTATCTTCATATTGTGATCTTTCCTACTTACTAGCATGAAAAGGAACTCCTGCGGGACTAAATTCCGGCACCTTGGCGTCTCCGAAAACCGTAAAAGTAGTTAGTGAAACGTAAAGCCGATAACATTATTATTATTGTACCGGGCGGTACACCTCCACGCCGCGAATTCTAATATTGCGCCAGTTGAAACTTCTTTACAGGAGAAACCCTGAACTTTAACAAACTGTATTAAATCAAAGGTTTCTTGGAAGATGTCGCTACTGTAAATTTTGAAGTGTTCTGAACTATGTCTATTTCGATTTATGTTTGCTTGCTCTGTAGCAAGAAGTGTGGACATTCTCTTCTAGATGTCACTACTTAAAAACTATAACCGTGCACCCTGGTGCGAAGTGAACGAACTGTTTTTGAAGAAATGTTGTATCTATAAGTTTGTTCTTTGTTAAATTTCTTTCTTTCATTTTTGGGTTGGCAATATTGATCTCTGTTTCCGCCAGTTTTAAATTTAGCCAATCCTAAATTTTCTAAATTAATTTTCCACCAATCCTAGATTTCTTCTTCAGTTTTGACTTGTAATCTTTAGCCGACCAATAAAAGTTTGTGGGCGGGTTGTTATCATTCATGAAAGGTCTCGAATGTTCCACGAGGGTATATAAACTGCTGATTTTCTGGTCTCGGGGCCACTTCAGTAACATCTTTCTCTGTGTGTGAATATATAGCAGGGGGCGGGAAGCGCCTCTTTCTCCAAGCAGCAGTTCATCTACTAGGTAATGGCCTGTTAACATCTTCATTTCTTGCTAGCTCAGCAGTTTAACTCTCGGGGAGGGTTCGAAACCTTTAGTATGTAACCTACCCTTTTAAAATGTAAATTCTTTTCTGTCTATCTACAAATTACAAATCTGTAAAGCGGCGATAGAGTGTGCTTCACCCTCTCGAACTCCCCTTCATTTTGAATTTGAGGTGACTATGTTTTCGTAACCGTTTTTCTCTTCCTTCTTAAAGTCTGTATCATCGACCTAGCGCCACATAGGTTTTAGACAAAAACTTTGTGTAGGAGTGCAAGTTATCGCCTCCATTCAATCTTGTATTATGGGCCAATAATTTAACCCGATGTTTTGTTTTCCTCATGTAAAGGCCCCGTAGGTGGGGTATCAAATACCCCTATGGGCGCCCGCGAAGGGGGGGGGCAAGGGGGCACTCGCCCCCCCTGGAATTCTAAAGATGTTGATGTTCAATTGTTGAATATCATACCAGATTATTTCATAAACTAAAATTACTGACAGTCATCTAGCATATGTTATAACTGGAAGTTTCTGTAAACAATTAATGTTGCTGACGTTATATTGGTTTTTGTATTCAAGAACATCTTTTATGTGCCCCCCCCCCCTGGAAAAGATCCTGCGGGCGCCCATGAATACCCCTGTTTCTTAGTGTGCCTTGAGGGCAGTCTGAAATGAAGGTTGTAGCCTTTGATAGGCTGGTAATATTGAGAGCGGTTCTGCTCTTTTCTTTAACATTGTAATTAGGAGCAAGTGCTCCTTGTACTTAGGGGTTTTCTGCCCTGTAGCTTTTGTGATTGTGAGCTGAGAGCTCAAGAGTTAATGAATTCGGGCCGTAGCCCAATACATGTAAAAATCACTTAACTGGTTTTGGTACAGCGGCTGTATACCTGATTGTCTTTGTTATTTCCCCTAGTGGGAACTGGTCAAATATTCTCTAAATTGTGTACCTGATTTAACTTGTTGTTATTTGGTGTATACTCAAAATTCTATGCTACCATTGTTAAGTTTTGAAAATATAACCTTGTTAAAATTTTAATTCATCTTTCGTGCTTCTGTAGTTGAGACCTTTTCCAACCCGCACCTTCTTTCACCTCTGCTATTCCACAGTACCCTCGGAACAATTATTATGATTGATTGATTGATTGATTGATTGATTGATTGATTGATTGATTGATTGATTGATTGATTGATTGATTGATTGATTGATTGATTGATTGATTCTCGCTTCTAAAGAACTAACTCAACTGCATTCAGCTAAAATCTCCGGAATGTCTCAGCATTTTATTTGGGAGTTACTTGCTTGGTCGGGAGAAACAGAATGGAATAGAGTGGAAAAGGGAGAGAGAGCCACTGCTATTATCTCCAATAGGAGCCATTCGGCAACATGCATTACTAGGTACCCGAGTTCGATCCTCGAACGGGTCAGGGATTTTAACTCCGTAACTTACAGTCAATTCCTCTGGCTTGGAGACTGGGTATTTGTCTTCATCTTAATACACCTACATACAACATACACTCCACCGACCACAATATAAACACACAATAGTGAAGACATCCCACCATATAGGTTTGAGGTCAGGGAGGGCATCTGGCCGTAAAATTGGGGCAAATCCAAATAAATTGCCAACCCCAATAAAAAGAGAAAAAGAACAGGAAGAAAAGATTCCTATCTAAAGAGACATACATACATACATACATACATACATACATACATACATACATACATACATACATACATACATACATACATACATACATAGGCCTACGTACGAACATACATCTCCATTATACACTCTTACACCTTTCAGCGTTCAGTCTGCAAGACTTTGCGAACTAAGTCCTCCACAATCCTCTATTTCAGGGGTTCCCAAATATTTAGACGGGCGTACCACTAAACCAACATGCATACCTTCGCCGCACCACCAAGTAGTATTACGGCGTTTTCAATCCTAAAAAGAAATTCTCATTATTTTATCGCCTGTCTGGGTCCATGGCTAAATGTTCAGCGTGCTAGCCTTTGGTCCAGAGGGTCACGAGTTCAATTCCCGGCCAGGACGGGGATTTTAACTGTCATTGGTTAATTCCGATGGCTTGGTAACTGAGTGTGTGTGCCGTCTTCATCATTAGAATTCCTCATAGACGCGCAGGTCGCCTATACGACGTCAACTTCAAAGATCTGCACCAGGCCTCTTCGGAGGCCACACGCCATTATTATTATATTTTTATTATTATTATTACTAATATTATTATTACCTAATACCGGTATATTAGTAACTAGTGATTATGCAATAAATTACTAAAATGGTAATTAGATTATATTTTAGTGGCATTAAAGTAATAAATAACATTCTGATAATGAATTAATAATGTGTACACACAATTATTTCGGGAAAAGTTACAACTTGCAGAGATGAATTATTCCTAAATGGGAAAGGTTCTTTTTTATTATTATTCCAGGAGTACAATAAGTTAAACACACTAACTTGACTTGTTAATGTGAGGGGAGGGTCTGCCTAACCAACCACAGCTTTCTTATGTCCGGTTCAATGTGTGCTACTTTAAAGCGTAAGTTTGAATCAATACTTAACTTATTCTTGTATTTGTTTTTATGTCCGCTGGTACAAACAGGTGGAGACTATGGAAGGAGGATACTCGGAATGAGGAGATAAAAGCTGGGTTGGGATTGAACTCGACGGATGAAGGTGTACACATAAACCAGCTTCGGCGGTGGGGCTATGTGTGGCGAATAGAGTAGGAGTTACCTAGGAGAATAATGACCTCGATCATGGAGGATAAGGAAAGTAGGGCGAAACGAAGCAGATGATGGTTAGACTTAGTTCTTATGATTTAAAGAAAGATATGTGGATCCAAGTCAGGCCACAGAGCTAGTTACAAATAGAGTAGGGGTTCCCAAACTGTGGTAGGCGTACCAATACTGGCACGCAAGTTTTCGGTGGTACGCACGACTGGTAGAACTAAATGTATAATCCACCGTATTTACAAATCCGTATTTCTGTATTTTTCTTTCTTACTTCAAAATTGACAACCACTTTCTTCTTCTTCTTCTTCTTCTTCTTCTTCTTCTTCTTGTCCCCTTTCCTGAAGACAGGAACTACATACATATGTAGTGGGAAACCATGGAAAACCACTTCGAGGATGGCTGGGGTGGGAATCGAACCCACCCTCTGCTCAGTTGGCCTCCTGAGGCTGAATGGAACATTCAATAACGTTTTAAGTCAATATATAGCATTTTGAAGAATTTTTACATCGATTTAAAATGTTTTCCTTATTGTCAGACTGATAAAAGTCAACAAGTGACAACATTAAAATATTATACATTTTTATTATATATGGTCAAATTTGCTAAATTTCGCGGTGAAATGTTTTAAGTCACAGGGGTCCCGGGTTCGATTCCCAGCAGGTTCGGGAATTTTAACTATAATTGGTTAGTTACGCTAACATGGGGGCTGTGTGTATGTGCCGTCCTTAACATAATTTCATCCACATCACGACGCACAGGTCGTCAAACAAAGACCTGCACCGCTTCAGTGGCTCTCTGCAAGAAAAATACCAAAACAGAAAACCATCACGAAATATATTTTTCTTAATCAACTAGTGAATGAATTTGGAAAAGACGTGTTCACAACAGATGAGCGTTTTTATTTTGTCAGTGACGCAATGAGTGCGGAAAGGAGGTTTGTTGATGCTTGATGATGATGCTTGTTGTTTAAGGGGCCTAACATCTAAGGTCATCGGCCCCAAGGAGGTTTGTTGTATAACAGCATAATACACGAGAAAAACATCTAAAAGCTACAACGAGGGTGAAGAACAACAAATGTTCCCAAATGTTCCAGCAAATCATTATGCCCGTATCAAATATAATTCCAAGTAAACTAGGGGATAATTATTTCTGTAAAAGCAAGACCTGAGAGCAGGGATATATTACTGTAATTGTAAAACGTCCGGCTCCATGGTTAAATGGTTAGCGTGCTGCCGTTTGGCCACGGGGGTACCGGGTTCGATTCCCGGCAGGATCCGGAATTTGAACCTTATTTGGTTAGTTCCGCTAGCACGGGAGCTGGATGTATGTGTCGTCTTTAACATCATTTCATCCACATCGCTAAGCGCAGGTCGTCAAAAAAAGACCTGCACCTGGCGAGCAGAACTTGTCCTCGGACACTCCCGACACTAAAGTCCCCACGCCTTTTCATTACTTGTAAAAACATTCTTACACGGTCACCGGTTTGTGAAACGAACTTTTTAAACACTTATTTTATAGCATTTTCCACATTTTTAAGGCCATTTTACTGATCACTTTTCAGTGACTTTTAGGTCATCAACTTCCGCCCCCTATTCATCACTAGGGAGGGTGTTTCTGTGAATAGACATATCTTCGGTTTACCCTCCTTTCTCATGACTGTTGAGGGGCGGATGCTGCCTAAACCAGCCGTGTGAAAGTGGAGGGGAATGGAGGGGAATGCATCCTCGTCTGGCTCGCCCGTGGTTGTATATTGGGTCTGTCCGTATCCAGGAAGCAGCAGCCCAAAGTAAGTGGAACAATGGCTCTCACCAATGAATGTAGCCTACGGTAGGCTTCTTTAGCAAGAGCTAAGAAAACTGACACGGCCAATGGCAGGTTGTTACTAGGGACATCGTTGTCCACAGACTAGTATACTTAGTGCGTCTGTGTGTGGTATCACTGGCGTAGTCCGGCTCCATGGCTAAATGGTTAGCGTGCTGGCCTTTGATCACAGGGATTCCGAGTTCGATTCCCGGCAGGGCCGGGAATTTTAACCATAACTGGTTAATTCCGCTGGTGCGGGAGCTGGGTATATGTGTTGTCTTAATCATCATTTCACCCTCATCACGAAGCGCAGGTCGCCTACGGAGTCAACTCAAAAGACCTGCAACTGGTGAGCCGAACTTGTCTTCGGACACTCCCGGCACTAAAAGCCATACGCCATTTCATTTCATCACTGGCGTAGCCAGGGAGGGGAGGGGGGTGCAGGGGGCCCGCCCCATCAAAGAAAATGTTTCCTGAAACTAGAGCGAGGATCAGTCGTTGTTTTACGTACGGTACGAACAACTTGAAAACTTACGCCGAAATGTTAAATTAACGTAGCGACAAAGAATGTACTAACAAGGCTCAGTAGGGCCATACCGGTGGCGTGCGATGGTTTAGAATAGTAGGTATGCTGCCTAAAGTAGAACGTACTAATTACCGGACATAGGAAGTAAAATTTAACGTACATCATTATATAAAAGAATGTAACCAAGCTGTAACCATATACACTTAAGTGTAATCTTATTAAAATTGAAGGACTTCTAATCAGAGCGTACGTTATCATGTCAGATCCTTGGCTTTTCACGAAACACAAAATACCTGGTGACATCACATCTGTAGATTTAAAATTTGATATAATTTTTAAAGCTGCAATTAACTTATTGAGATGCATAGAAATCGTTTATTTATTCCCAATGACAGTGCATAATCCGTTAAAAAAAAAGGAAGACAAGCGTGTCATTGTTGCGTCTTTTGTCTGAAAATTGTTATTTTGTTCAGTTTCCTACATCAAAGTGCATAGATTCGTAGAAATCGCGTATATTTCATGAATTAGCCGTCACTATTCTGTTAAAAAAACTCCTTTATCTCTTATGTATGTATCAGAAAACTCTCTGTCCTGTTACATTGTTCACTCTTCAGCCTGGCAGCCGACTTGAAATACCTCTGACAGTGCCCCAGGGGCTCTGAACTTTGGAGCATGGGTTGCAACCATGGGGCCCTTAGCTGAGTCCTGGCATTGCTTCCACTTACTTATGCCAGGCTCCTCACTTTCATCTATCCTATCCGACCTCTCTTAGTCAACTCTTTTTTCTTTTCCGACACCGACGCTATTAGGTTTGCGAGGGCTAGGGAGTCTTTCACGCCCTTCATGGCCCTTGTCTTCCTTTGGCCGATACCTTCATTTTTCGAAGTGTCGGGCCCCTTCCATTTTCCCCTCTGATTAGTGTTATATAGAGGATGGTTGCCTAGTTGTACTTCCTCTTAAAACAATAATCGCCACCACCACCACCTCTGACACTGATGCAACAGCATCATGCATATTACATTGTATACATAGGCCTATCACAAAATTCATAATAACTTACTTGCTACGTTTTTGTCAAAAGTTCTTCTATTGTCCACTGTATGCTCCGCTACTAAAAAAAACTATGCATTAAGTTCCTCCACAAGATTTTTGGTTGCTTTGAGTCTACTCGAAGGCCAAATCTAGTCGTCTCTCTTGTTTTGTGAATGTTGTGATGAGATTATCATAAAATGTGTCTGTGCTCTTCAGTTGGTGCAGAACTTCCTTTTCTATGGACAGAAATGCCAAGCCTAAAAGTCGCTCTTGACTCTGCGGTGACCTCTGACAAGTCTTAATCCTCCTGAGAGCTGAAAACGATCTTTCAACGGACGCTGTTGTGCTTGGAACAGTTACTATAAGTACGCCCAATTTATACACTTCAGGAAGGGCTGTATCTAATTGTTTGCTTTTCAAGGAACACACTAACTGATGAGGTGTTGACCATAAAATTCGTCAAACGAATACAGGACGGTAAGTTCATTCTTCAATCGGATAAAATCAAACAATTCTTTATAGGGCAGTTTAAGATTTTCAAAAGCAGAACTAGGAAAAGTAGCTTGTACGCTTCATACTTCAGAGGATCCAACAAGGAAAAAAACTGTACTTGGTTTAATGACCCAAATCGTTCGTCTAATTGTATACTAATGTTGCCAAAAATAGAGTGATAAAGTCATTTCCTTGAAATTATTGGATCTTCTTCCCGACATTGTCGTTTAGTTGGTAGAGTCTTAGACACCATGATAGACCAAAGTCTCGGCCCAAATTACGTCGCACATATTTCTGAGGTTTAGTATCTCTCTTTTGATTTCCTGAACTTTCTGGGAGCAATATAGGACGTTCAAATGCTTCGATTGCAGGATATCGAAAAGGATATCAGTGAAGGTAAAAATGTTGCTAAAAATCAGCAACAAAAAGGAATTTTCAATGCTAGTAGCAAATTTTATGAAACCTTGTGCCGCTACTACTATTTCACTGTCCCAAAAGAATTCAAGGAATGAAGTGCGATGTTCCTTCACTGTGTGAACAAGACGAAATGAAAAATACCACCGTGTTTGGAGCATTTCTAGGCATTCTCTTTGCTGTTAATTCTTTCAGTTCGTGAGATCGTTTAGAGGACTTGCGAAAAAATTATCCTAATCCCGTTAAGGTCTGAAAAATATTCTACATTGCTCGATACAGGAAATTGACTGAGACAAAATCAGATTAAGTTTGTGACTAAAGCAATGGATAAATAAGGCCTTCAGAAAAAGTTCTTGTACTTTGGTTCTTAATCCACTTGTGTGGCCGGTCATCACACCTGCTCCGTCGAACGTTTGTGCAACCTACCTGTAGTTTCAGTCTAACTCAGTAACAATGTTTTTCACATGTTCAAGCAAACTACTGGTTGTTCCATCTGCGCTGACATCAGTGAAGGAAAGGAATCTTTCGTGAACTTTACCACTTTCAGAATCAACGTATCTCAGAGTAGTTATAGTTGAGACACATTCATAATGTCTGAAGTAGAGGTCTGCATTATCTCTGATTTTTACCGGCGAGTACCGCTCGCCTCTCTGACTCTCGGGATTATGCGGCCGAGCGTCCTGTGCAGCCGGTTGCAGGCTACCGATAATCAGCGACTGGCCGAGCGCGCCAAACGCTCGGTCGGTCGCCAGTAACCGGCGGGCTCAGTGCTAGCCAGCCAGCGAGCTGCGCTTCGCCGGACTCGAGATCATAGGCCACTACTTTACATTAATCCTCACCTATTTATTTTACAAATGTCTTTCGTACTATCAGTTCTATAACCTAAATTGTATATGTTACATTTGAAATGTGTTAATATGTTGCAGACTATTGGATTTTCGTCTTTGAGGTGATAATGTATCTAATAATTGTAACGTTATGAACCGTAATGTCTTCATATAGTATTTTATTCCGTTCGCTAGATAAACGGGGACACAGTAATAGTGGGCTATGTGTAGCCTATCTCCAGACTCGGCCACATATACATTGTACTAGTATCAAATGCAGGATTGTTTTTAAACAAATACTCATCAATTTTCTTTTTACAAGCGTTCATTTATAAACAAATTATGACCTGTAAATAAAGTTATATGTGAATCATAAATATACAATTCGTTTTTCGTCATTGGTGCTGCCTGATGCACAGGATTCATTTGTGTTCCTGGAGCTACTACTACAGCTGGCGGTTTGCACTTCTTCCTGTGAAGTAAATGAAAGTAGAATCATACATTCATAGCGTTTGAAGAATGTTTTCTTTCTTGTGATTACGTGGTATGTTCAGAATACTTACGAAATTGTGATGGATCAATAAGAGATCATCTACCTTGTCTGATTCCAAGCACGATCATTTGCTGGACAGCAGGTGACCGGCCTGGCTAAAATTTCTCTCGCTGGCAGCACTAGTGGCAGGAGTGCAGAGAACTTTTCTGACTACTACTGACAGCCTTGGAAATAACTCTACATGCGTTTTCCACCACTTCAAAATGTGGCATTCGGCACAGCTACAGTCGGATTTGGAGAGCGAAAGGTACCTGTCGAGATCATTAGTAGTATTTTTGTGCCCATCTTCGTCGTCCTCATCCGAACTCCAGTCCACCTTGGACTTTTTCATGGGAAGAACTAGGTCACTGTTTGCTTGAATGGGCTCTAAAAATGAACAAAACATCCGTAATGCATTCATGTCACCTTTAAATATGTATAAAAGTTAGGATACTGGTTACTAAAAGCTATATTTCCAGTGAATTCCTTTATATATCGCAAAAATTACATCAAAACGCATTGTGGAATATTTAGTTTGCGAAACACTTCCCAAATATTGTACATTTTAGACGGCATAATTGCTGATCTAACGAAAGTTGGAAGATTAGACAAACAAACATTCGTTTTGTTGTCATTAATGATTTTCTGGGCCGTACTTAAAGACATGATACTGTACAGGCTTTTGGGCTTATGCCTTATTTTCTTGACACGGCATAAGCCCAAAAGCCTATACAGAAACATTCGTTTACTATCTTCTTTCAGTGATTCGACCTTACCATTTACAGGCACATTTACGAGCACAATCGTCGAACTTCAGCATACGCGACGTGCTTTTCTTCTGCTGTGACTTTCTTCAAATGACGTCGTGATGGCCATAGAACCGTGGCTTTGTAACGGATAGCCTCTGCTGAAATATGCTGCTCTCGTTTTTATTTTCGTCATGCACTGAAAATGATAAACAATATACACATAATTAAATTCCGATAATTCAGCAGGTTTATAAACGATCGTAACTTATAAAAATATTTCTTACTTCGCTGTCACTCTCTTCTGGTTCACAATGATGTAACAGACGCGTGTACCAAGGCAGCACACGTTCCAGCCTTGTTACACTTTCCAAATCCAAACTCGCTTCTTTAAAAGGGGTTAGAAAAGCGATAACTTCTAGTATGCACACTTCATGGAAAGTTTCTAAGAGTTTCGATTGCCCGCGGGATTCTAATAGATCTCGAATATCGTCAATTAAACTTATGATGTAATTGAGCATTAACAGTATACTGTTCCACCGCGTTACAGCTTCTTGCTTCACAGAGTGCTGCAGACGCCCCGAGTGACCCGATCTCTTCAAATAGCCTACTATAGCTCTTGCTGATAGCAGACACGACAGGATTTCAGGAGCTTCATCTTCTAAAAACGTCTCTTAACATGTGTGACGAAGCGCAGTCATCAGGCAGTGATCAAAGCAAGGCAAACGGTCGTAAGATTCAAGTGTCTTCTTCATATTAGCTCCTTGGTCGGTGACAAAGTAGCATTTTGTAAGATCATTCTTGTTAAATGCTAACTCAAGCAACCGCTCTTCGATTTCGTGCCGAATGTTCTCTCCTGTCTTAGGTATGTCCGGAAACTCAGTTGTTAGCAAAACAAGCGTTTCTACCTGCCACTCATCGTTAACATAATGCGATGTCAGAGTCGAAAAAGTTCTCTTCTTGTAGTTATCAGACTACAGATCAGCGTCTAAAGCATACATTTTGTTCTTTGTGGCACATATTAGCTTCGGCACCATTGTCGCCCGTATTTTTTCGGCCTTTTTTTAATATGCCGTGATACAGTGGTAGGGTGCGTAAGAACATCTTCTATTATTGACTTTGCCATAAGTGGCGCCAACATTGATGAGCTCCTGCGAATAATTCTTGAAGCCAATCTTACTACAAGTATTTAACGGTAGCAAATCTATTCCACTCATATCGACCAACTTATCAACACCAACTTTCTTTATGCTGCTTGGTACTGCACGTGTTCGGTGGAATTCTGATCCTCAGTTATTTTTTCAGCGCCAAATCATACCTGTTTTGCTTGGCTGGTAAGAAAGTACAGTATCACATGTGGCACACTGCACGAACCCAGAAGAAGCCTTCGTTTCTTGAATGCAGCGTTTACGACTTATACTTGGTTGATCCATAACGCTGTCTACACTGCTCAAAGCCCAGTCACCAACTGGTTTTACACGCGATGTCTAATGCATTCCGCACTGTAGAGCGCGCGGCGGTTTTACTGTCACCGACAGGGATTATGATTACGCTCGAGCGCCCGGCAGTGCTCGAGCGTTCCACTGATCACCGAGAGGTGAAGGACGGCCGGCCACATGGTGTAGTAGACGGCCACAGCCTTATCGCAGCGTGGGCTTTTCCCAGCCGTCGAGCAGCGGCACGAAGTGGGCAATGCTCGAGCGGTTGTTTTCCTCCAAATGCAGAGCTCTAGTCTGAAGTATCTTAAAAAAGAAGGCCAACAAAATTAGCGTGTTTTGTTTCCGACTTCACTTTTTCCAAAACTACATTACTGACAGCCCTTATTAAGTCATTTTGTATCTGGTTTGAAGTTCCGCGAAACACAGTTGATGTTTCTAGGTGTGTACATAACCTCGCATCGTAAGTGGAGAGTAAGTTCAATGCACCCAAATAAGCAACCCTCTTCAAAGAATCTTCACTCTCAGAATGTCCATGGAGTGGTAATTCGTGCGTAGCTAACACACAACATTAATAAATCGCTTGATCCCCTCTATGTTTTTTCGAACGGTCTAATTATATTGAACAGTGCTTGCACGCAATCGAGTATCAAGCTCAATATCAGTTCTAGATTTTCCAAACATTCTCAGCCGTAACAGGGCAGAAATGTGTGACTGCGATTTCTCATGCTTTTCAATGGGATTGCGCAAGTTACTCAGATTATCATAACCAGTCTCAGACCAAACAGTTAGGTCTTCTTGCAAAGAGTAAACATGGCCACCAAAACAGTTTATTAAATTTGGAACTTCCAGCAATCCATTCTGTTTTACTGTACTGTGAAGTTTGGAAATGACGAACGTACTCTTGATTTTTGTTTTTATGTTGGGCATCTCTGGAGAAGGTTTTCCAGACTGAACAATTTCTAGTTTCTCACATAAGCTCCAAAAACGAAACGGTTTGTCCAACAGTTGTTCAATCACACAAATTGAGTCAGCCATCGTAAATATCACGATAGGTGAAACTAAGAAGGAATTATATTTCACTAAATACTTCTACATAAATACACAATTAGGCACTCACGACACAGACACACATGGTCCACTACAATGCTGGTACCGGTATCTACTAGGAGGCATGTTTTTCTCACACTGTTGCATTTAAAAAACTAATTTTCAATTCTAAAATGAACTAGATACTCGTATTCTTAAAACGTTCTTCACTGCTATCAATTGTCACTCGCAAGAGCTGTTTCAGCAATAAACCAAATCACAGTAAATAAACGTATCATAAGCTGCTTCACACCGCTACACCATGCGATCAAGCAGGGCAGCGTTGAGTTGTAGGCTTACTGGCGCGGTTACTACGCATGCGTCAACTTGAACTCAACGCTGGGCGAGCCAAGCGGTAGGTATGTCGCGTACCCTCGTTACTGCAGAAATTCGCACTGCAGAATTCAAATGTTACATACTGCAGAAAACCATACTGCAAGCAAATGCTGTTATTAAAAAAAATTGTATTGCCAACTGACAAGATAACATGAATTGTTGCACTTACAGTTGAATTAGTGCTTACTTTGTTTCTCAAGTCCAACGGGTAAGCCCGGCTTAGCCTGCATACCCACAATGCACGCTACTGGGCCATACATAATTCTCTATATTTGTACTGCTTGAATGAAAGGAAAACACTTAGGATTGTGATGCGTGGGGATATTTCCCTGTAGAGGCCTCAGGATTGGGAATATAACCGTGTGTTGACGAATGTCAAGAGATGAGGAAAAGAGCAATTAGCAAGGGATTACTCAATACGGGGCCGGAACGTGACCACCGAGATAACGGGGGCCACGGCCAGAAACAGCTGCAAGCTTATAACATCGTGTCAGCTTTGGCACATCGGTTCCAGGAAACAACAATATCCTAGGGATCCTGGGGTTGTACCGTGGTTGAGAGAGGTGCTGTGTTTATGTTGCAGCGTCGGAAGACTGTGACAGGATTGTGAGCTGCACTTTAGTTAATCATTTTGTGTCATATAAGTAACATTTTTTGTCATAAAGAAGCCAAAACTATGTGCATCATCGGTAAGTTATGAAAACCATTTTTTATTCAAACAGTAGCAAGACAGATCGCGGATGTGTGCCTAAGTTCTATAGGTAGGCCTATGTATATTGTCAAACGCCCGGGGACTGATTGGATTCTCAAATAAATGAGAAGTCACGTTCTATTGATTCTGATTCTACTTAAAACACTAGATCCCGTCCCTTACCTTTCTTTAGCACTTTTGAGCCATAACCGCATCATTTAAGGTGGTGTATTTTGAGTATCCAACCATTCTTCGGGCTTACCTTGTACCTTAAATGGTGAGTGGATGCAGTGGCGTACCCACAAAATAATTTCAGTGGGTCCAAGCCAGTAGCGTGGATACAACTTTTCCTTGGAAGGGGTTGATGAAATATTTTTTTTTTATTTTTTTATTTAGTATTTGCTTTACATCGCACCGCAGGTCTTACGGCGACTATGGTAAAGGAATCGAACTCGGGCCTCCGAGGATGGCAACTAATAACACGAAAAACTACACCACAGAGGCGGACATTTATTTATTTATTTATTTATTTATTTATTTATTTATTTATTTATTTATTTATTTATTTATTTATTTATTTATTTATTTATTTATTTATTTATTTTCAGGGCTGCTGTCGTACCAATATCGTGCTTTATGTACACCTACCCAAACCACATGGCACTACAGCCCTTGAAGGGCCTTGGCCTACCAAGCGACCGTTGCTCAGCCCGAAGGCCTGCAGATTACGAGGTGTCGTGTGGTCAGCACCATGAATCCTCTCGGCCGTTATTCTTGGCTTCCTAGACCGGGGCCGCTATCTCACCGTCAGATAGCTCCTCAATTCTAATCACGCAGGCTGAGTGGACCTCGAACCAGCCCTCAGGTACAGGTAAATATCCCTGACCTGGCCGGGAATCGAACCCGGGGCCTCCGGGTAAGAGGCAGACACGCTACCCCTACACCACAGGGCCGGCTCCATGTACACCTACAACCTATTTTTTATATTTTTTTATATACATCGAGTTGAGCCTCTATGGACTGCGTGGTAACAACCAACTTCATTTCAGTGTCTAGGTCTTGTTCTTGTTCCGGCTTTGACTTCCTGCCAGTATCTTCTGAGCCCAGCGACGAGTACCTGTTTATGCTCTTCAGACAAAGGTCCTTTCCGTCTTCTGGAAGTTGATGCCATTTGGAAACCTTGATAGTTGTTCACCAATCTTCTGAATGCGTTCCTGTCATGAATTTCTTGGTCTGAAATACCAATCTGCCTCAGATCTTTTTCACATTCCTGGAACCATCTCGGCCTTGTTGCCTTAGATCGAATAAAATTCCATATTCTTTTTGTTAGTCGATCATCAGTCATCCTCAAGAGATGACCGTAAAATAATAGCCGTCTCTTCTTAATTGACGCTGTGAGAGGTTCTGTCTTGTACAAATCCTCATTTGGTCTCATTCGCCACTTTCCATCAACCCACCTATTGCCTAGGATTTTTCTTGGTATCCTGCGCTCTCTTTTTTCCAGCCGGTCAGCTTGACTTTTACTACTTAAGGTCAAAGTTTCAGACGCATATAATCCCTCAGGTTTTACAACTGTGTTATAGTGTCAGAACTTGGCCCCTATACTCATAGACTTTTTATTATAGATATTCTTTGTCATTTGGTATGTCTGGTCTAACTTCCTCATCGTGACATTAATTGCTTCCTCTTCTAATCCATTCTGCTGGATGACTTCACCAAGATATCTGAAATTCTTGACTCGGCCGATTTTTCCAAGATTAGTGATCATCCATTCAGGTCCATCACAGATGTTTGTCATATATTTTGTCTTCGGAATAGAAATCTGGAGTCCTGCCTTTTCAGCAACTTCTGACAGCCTATTGATCTTGTTGACTACTGAATCTATGTTGTTAGCAAAAATGGCCAGATCATCCGCAAAGGCCAGGCAGTCAACGTACACCCCTTTGAGCTTAGGACCAAGTCTGAGCTGATCTTCCTTTGTTTCTTCTTGGTCTAACAACTTCCTCCACTCTCGAATGACTTTTTTCCAAAACACAGTTGAAGAGGAGCGGGGATAGTCCATCTCCCTGTCTGACACCCGTTCTGACTGTAAACAGTTCTGAGATCTCACCCATAAATTTTACTTTCGACACTGTGTTGGTTAGAGTTTGTTTGATAAAATTTCTTGACGTATCGTCCACTCCAAACTCTTCCAAAATTAATTAATGACACGCGGTCAGTGGAGTCATATGCTTTCTGAAAGTCAACAAACACAACCACGTAGCTGTGTCCTCCTGTCTTCTTGTACCTGATGATGCTCTTCAGGTTAAATATCTGTTCTGTACACGTACGGCTTTTCCTGAAGCCAGCCTGATTGCGCTCTTAGGAGCGGTAGATTCCCTCAACGAGGTACTACCTGGGGTAGTGTCCTTTTTGTGACGACATTCCATGATGCTTTGTTGTTCAAACCAGTATGGGTCGGAAAACACCTTCCCGGTAGTAGAACCGAGGTTGTAAGCCCTGGAGCTGAACAATAGGCCGCTCCTCTGGAGTCAGACGCCTTTCGCAGCCTCTTCACTGAAGAACAGACGCTGCTAAATGAAGATAGTTCATCCGCTTTATCCGCCGTTGGGACTTGGTTGTCGTCTTCCGCCTTCCAAACCGTTGACTATCTTCACTATAACCCTGGTAGGGACCCACACAAGGTACTACCAGTCGGGTTTTTTAAAGAGGTGTTACTCCTCTATCACTCCCCACTTTGTTCTGGCTTGTGACAGACAGAGCCTGGCTTCCCACACATTGGGCCCAGGATGGCAGGGTTCCTAAAAAAAAAAATTGATTACGCATGTTTTCGAAGGGCTATTTGCACTTAAAGAATTCAATGTTAACAGAAACACTAAAAGAAAATGTTGCTATTTTTAGCCCTTCGCTTTCAGTCAACTCGCTTCTTTCCGGATAATTTTCCGCCCTTTTCCTTCAGTTCCGCTTTCAAATCCGCAATCATCATTGTACCTATATTATTTCCCATCTCTTTCAATACATCAGCAAAATACAGTAATTTCATTTTTATGTTTTTAAAGTAAGAGCTTCGTTTCGATTATCATCAACTTAGAAATATTCCATATAAGTCTCATGTAAAACAATCGAGAAGCGGAAAGCGCACATCGTGTATTACCATTACGCTGCCTAGCGGACAAGTTTTGCGTGATACATCCCTGGGATCATGTTATTATTCTTTCAACAAAAATTATTTTCGCGTTACTTACGATAAATTTCACACCTTCATTTTCCTGCTTGAACTGAAGGAAACAAAAGACAGCACGAAGAAGCGGAATGCCACAGAAGAGAGTCGCGTCTACAGCTAAATAGTCGCCGTAGTTACGTATCTGTATTTCTCTAATAATAATGGTATTTATTAATTTACCGCTAATTTTACTGTTGATTTGTGTGAAAGGAATTATTATCCTCCATTTAGGACAAAATTTACAATGAAATTTCATGGATACGTTTCGTTTACGTAACCCAACTTATGTACCAAGGCCCTCTTCTCTGGCATTCCGAGAAAGATGATATCACAATGTTGTTGTAGAATGGATCGAGATAAAGACCTTTGTTACAATTCGTAAGTAGAGGAATTGTCAGGGGGTTACATGTAGCTAGACTTTTTTTCCTTCTTTTCTTTTTACAAGCGAATGGACCACTAAGGATCACGCTACACCTTCATTTCTTTCTCTTTGTGGGGAGTTTTCTCTGTGTCCAATACTCCTTCATGCGTTCGCTGGCCTGCTCTATCCAGGCTCTTCCGATCTTCTTATTTCTTTCTGCCGCTTGAATCCCTTCCAAATTCTTCACTGTGTCCCTAAACGTATTCCCTTCTAACAGCAGGACCTCCGAGATGCTTCACTTACCATATCCTTCTTCGTTTCCTTAATCCTTGCTGCAGTGGCCTTTTTTCTCCAGAAGTAATCAAATATCTGTTTTGTAAGTATGTTTGCGTTCATTCTGTACAGATGTCCGAGGAATGCCAGTCTCTTTTCCTTCATGGTGTCTGAGATTCTTTCCACCTTCTGGTAAACTTCTTTGTTGCTCCAAAGATTCCATTCGCTTTCAGTTTGGACAGCTCCCATAATTTTTTCTGAGGATTGTCCTTTCCAGGACCTCTAGCTTCTCCAGCTTGTAGTTCATGGACAGGCATTCAGTGGCATACGTGCATTCTATTTTGACCACCATGTTGTAATGTTTTAATTTGGAATTCCAGGATAAGCACTTTTTATTTTAGATGTTTTCTGTCAACCCGTATGCTCTACCCATTTTTGAGATGCGATCTTCCACTGCAGCTTTTTCTAGTCCATTCTCCTGTATGGTCTCACCAAGGTACTTGAACTTCTTGACCCTTTCTATCCGTCCTATCTCTGTTTCCAGGATTTTATTATTATTATTATTATTATTATTATTATTATTATTATTATTATTATTATTATTACGATGAGTCTAGCAGACCCGTCTCTCGTAACACGAGCAATGAACTCTCTCAGAAAGAGCTGCGCTAAGTTACAAAAATTACAACAATGACATTGTGTACCAAAATCTCGTATTTTAATTCGACAAATTGAGACCATACTAAACAATTTTTATTCGACACCCAACCTTCGTCATACAATTGGTCGACAACAATTGGTTGATTTAAATTTCTTACAGGCAATAAGAAATCTGTCACGTCCAGTGTTATTGATACAATACTAAATAATTTTTATTAAATATCTAACCTTCGTCATACATTCGTTCAACAACAATGGGTTGATTTAAATTTCTAAAGGTAATAAGAAATCTGTGCATTAACAACCAGTCAGTTTTCAACGAACTCTCTATGCAGTTAGTCAATGTCAGCCATATCCCATGCGATATGACACCTGGTGGGAAAATAGGAAACCAAGGAAAACCATCCTCAGGGCTGCCGACAGTGGGATGGAAGCTCACAGCTGCGCGCCTCTAACCGCACGGCCATCTCGCCCGGTTTTCTAACTTCTAAACTGTTCAAAATAATGTGTGTATTGTTCGAGTGTTATAATCAAATTAACTGTGCTACTGATAAGTTTTATACTATTTCTTTGAGGGGCTTTATTTTGTTATCTGCAGGCGGGTCCTTATCATATTCGTTGCGCCTCTGCTCGAAGCTGCGAGATCGAATCGCAACCCAATTAATTGGAATGCAAAAATCGAGAGAAGGAGCGGATTTTACTCGCAATTTAAGGAACATCGTTTCGAGGCGAAATTCTAGCATTCACCTGTTTATTAAGACTGAAAACAATCGAAAGGACGAAAAACACAGATTGGCCTTTTGCCCAATTTATTGGTGTCATCACTGGATGTGTATTTGGCATAGTTTTACAGCAGGATGCCCTTCCTGACGCCAACTTTACGCGGAGGGATATATTACTATTGCGTGTTCCTGTGCTGGTTGGTAGTGTGGGTTATTGTACACTGACTTAGCAAATGTCATGGGATAGTCACCTAATAGCGTGTGGGGCCTCCTCTAGCCTGCGAACTGCAGTGAGACGCCGTGGAAGTGAGTCGACAAGTCCCTGGTAGTTCTCCGGACGCAGCTGACACCAAATTGTTTGCAGAGCGGCCGCCAATGCTGGTCTGTTCGTGGGTGCAGGATCCATGGCACGGAGCCTGCGTTCCAGGAGATCCCAGATATGCTCGATAGGGTTCATATCGGGGCTGCTGGGTGGCCATGGCAGTCGTTGGACCTCCGCTGCATGTTCCTGGAACCATTCCCGGGCGACGTGGGAGCGATGTGGCGGCGCGTTATCATCTTGAAACACCGCAGAACCGTCTGGGCGCTGGAAGGCCAAAAATGGGTGGAGATGGTCTGCGAGCAGCTCAACATACCGCGTACCATTCAAAGTCTCTTCCAGAACAACTAGGGGGCCTATTTCATACCAGGAAAATGCACCCCAGACCATAACAGAGACACCAGCGCCCTGGAACACACCTTCGAGGCAGGCGGGATCCATCGCTGCATGTGGTCTGCGCCATACGGTGCCTCCCATCGGCATGGTGCAGTTGAAATCGTGATTCGTCCGACCATATCACGTTACGCCATTGTTCCAGTGTCCATCCCTGGTGACTGGTGACTGGCGACAAATGCGCGTCGTTGTGGCCGATTACGCTGGGTTAACAGTGGCACCCGTGTGCGGCGCCGGCTCCCATACCCCATAGAACCCATGTTCCTACTGATTGTCCACTGGGAGACGTGTCTAGCACGGCCTGTGTTGAACTGAGCAGTGATTTATTGCACGGTTGCCCGTCTGTCACTATTGACAATCCGTCTCAGATGTCGCCGGTCACAGTCATCGAGGGTGGCTGGACGGCCGGTCGTTCGTCTGCTGTGGACGGTGACACCATTCAACCATTCACGACACACCCTGGACACGGTTGGTCGTGTGAAGTAAAATTCCCGCACCATTTCCGAAATCGCACTTCCCATCCGTCGAGCACCGACAAGCATACCCCGTTCGAACGGTGTCAGCTCACGACGACGTTCCATGTTACACCTGTCACATGCACAGCCACTGCTCACAAGGTCTCCTATACAACTGCCGCTGGCACAGGGGGCGTGTGGTGCGCAGACAACACACATGCGGATCAGTGCTCCGCTTTCCCATGACATTTGCTAAGTCAGTGTATGTAGATAAAGAGAAGTATATTAAGACAAACACGAAAACCCAAGAGGAATTAACCACACGTAGTTAAAATCCTCGGCGCTTCTCGGAATCGAACCCGGGGCCCTAATGAACCAAGGCCAATATGCTGACTATTCGGCTAAGGACCCAGGACTGGGCTGAGTGGCTCAGACGGTTGAGGCGCTGCTGGCCTTCTGACCCCAGCTTGGCAAGAGGAAATTCATGCATAATGTATATTTTGAATATTTAGGATTTAATAGCAAATATTCGGACGTTTACTATATATATAAAATAACATGTCCTGGCTGACTGACTGACTGACTGACTACTGGACATAAAGCAATTAAATTTTGGGGATACATTTATATTAGTTCGTTGGTGCTCACTAAGGGAGGATTCTAGGATATTACGTCGCTAAGAGGTGAAAAGGGGGGTGATAATTTTAAATGAGCGTATCCATATCTCAAAAACTTAAACGTTTGCAGTCGTAAAAATTGGTACATAGAATCTCCTTTAAAAATAAAGAAACACATATTTTTTATTTTCGGAAAATCCCCTTAAGGGGGCGAAAAAGGTGAAAAATAGGTTTAATACCTTTTACGAAGATACTTAAATCTCAAAAACTGAAGATGTTACAGACACGAAAATTATTAGTATTTGGAATCTCCTTTAAAAATATAGAAACGTGTACTTTTTGGAAAATCCAACTAAAGCGGGGGGGGGGGAGTACAGGAGTGACAAATGAGGTGAATTTTTAAAAAGGCGAGATCTACATTATATCTCAGAAACGTAAATTGTTACAGGCGCGACGATAGTTGTTTGGAATCTCCTGTGAAAGTAAAGAAACAGATCATTTATTTTCGGAAAATCCACTTAAGGGGAACTGGAAAAGGGGTGAATTTTTAAAATGAGTATATCTAAAGAACATCTCATAAACTTAACATGTTACAGACGTGAAAATTGGTATTTTTAATCTTTTAAAAATGAAGGAGCATATTTTTTTTTCGGAAGAACTACTTAACAGGGGTAAAAAGGACTCGAAAGTGGGACCTTTTTATTAGGATAGTTATATCTCAAAAACTGAAGATATTACAGAGGAGAAAATTGGTATTTGGAGTCTGCTTTGAAAATAAAGAAATATGTATTTCTTTGTTTTCGGAAAATCCACTTAAGGGGGCGAGGGAAAAATTGAAAATGTAGTTGAATTCTTTGTATGAGGACACTTATATATCAAAAATCGAAGATGATACAGACATGAAAGTTGGTATTTGGAATCTCCATAAAAATAAAGAAACATTTTTCTTTTGTTTTTGGAAAATCCGATTAATGAAGGGCGAACAGGAGTGAGAAAGGGAGTAATTTTTTAAAAGACTATATCTATAGTATATCTTAGAAAAGTAAATTGTTACGCACAAGAAAAATGATATTTGGAATCTCCTGTAATAGTAAAGAAACATAGATCATTTATTTTCGGAAAATCCACTTAAGGGGAGCTGGAAAAGTGGGTGAATTTTAAAAATGAGAATATCTACAGAACATCTCATAAACTCAAAATGTTACAGACTTGAAAATTGGTACTTTTAATCTTTTAAAAATACAGAAAAATGTACTTTTTTGTTTTCGGAAAACTACTTAATGGGGGGTAAAAAGGACTGAATAGTGTGTTGATTTTTTTATTAGGATAGTGTTATCTCAAAACTGAAAATGTCACACAGGTATTCGGAAAATCCACTTAAAGGGGCGAAAGAATTGAAAAATTAGTTTAATCTTTGTATGAGGATACTTATATCCCCAAAACTAAAAATATTGCAGGCGTGAAAATTGGTATTTGGAATCTCCATTCAAAATAAAGAAATATGTATTTTTGGTTTTCGAAAAATTGACTTAAGGAGGGGGGTTGAACATAAGTAAAGAAGGAGTTTAATTCTGTATATGAGGATACTTACATCTCAGAAACTGAAGATGTTACAGTCGTGAAAGTTGGTATTTTTAATCTTCTTTAAAAATAAAGAAACGCGTAAGTTATTTATTGTTTTCGGAAAGTCCACTTAAGGGGGGTAAAGGCGTGGAAATACGTGAAGAAAAAGTCGAATTATTTTTATGAGGATACATATATCTCAAAAACTGAAGATGTTACGGACGTGAAAAGTGGTATTTGGAGTATCCTTTAAAAACGAAGAAACACGTATTTTTTGTTTTCCGGAAATCCATTTTAGCGGGTAAAAAGAATTGAAAGAGCGGGTGAATTTTCAAATGAGTAGGGCCTACCGGTATATCTACAGTAGCCTATATTTCAAAAACTGAACAGGTTAAAAACGTGAAACATGGTATTTGGAAAGTCCTTTAAAAATACAGAAAAATGTACAGTATTTTTTGTTTTCGGAAAAGGCATATAAAGGGGGTGATAATAAGTGAAAAAAGAGTTGAATTGTTTTTATGAGGATACTTACATCTCAAAACTGAAGACCTTACAGACGTGAAAACTGGTATTTGTAATCTCCTTTAGAAAATTTTAAAAACATGTATATTTTTTGTTTTCGTAACATCCACTTTGGTGGGGTTGGGGGTGAGGGAGGACTGATAAAGGGGTTCGATTACTTTTATGGGGATACTTATATCTCAAAAACTGAAGATGTTACATACGTGAAAATAGGACTCTTGAATCTCTTTGAAAAATAAAGCAACATTTTTTTTTTTTTTTGACTTGAGAGACGATTGTTTTTCACATGTACATTTCTATGTCGCATGGTCAACTTAGCCTCAAAAGGCAATACCACAAACGTGGTTTACAAAGTGTTTCTTGGGTACATGGAACTTAATTTTTCGATGACATTTTACACTTTAGGGATTTTCAGATAATGTCTTTGTACAGTACTGAGGAACGATTACTTTTTACAAACTACAAAATCCACTTGAGCAAAGCCACGGGTAACTGCTAGTATTGCATATTATGACTTTTCTTCTGACTTTGGCACACATCTAATGTTAACTTGCATGAGAGCGCCTTTTATGAAAGTCGGTTTGAAGAATTTGGGACCGTTTTTCCACGTTACCTGCCTTACATTGACAGACGGAGAGAAGGAGAATGTATTCCTGGCATCCTACTGACAATCAAAGTTAAAATACGGCAGAAGTCCTATAATCCAATTACCCAAGCACTTCTTATCTGTTGCTTGTGTAAACATTGACGTAGCCTAAGCCAGAAGGTCCCGCGTCGATCGCTGTAATTCTTCGAAATAGGTTTCCAAGTATAAATTGCTATAAACTGAACCGTAAATTGTGCATTACTAAACGACGACTCACTTTTTCGTCTATGTTAGAAGAACAAAACAAAACTTGTATAACACTTCTGTGACGCGGTACTGAGATAGAGGCTTACAAACCTTGGTTTTGCACGGAATCCTCCTCCGTTGTTATAATGGAATTTCCTACTCGGAACTCTCACTCGTCACACATCTTTGTTATTGCAGCAGACAATTGTTAGCATTTATTGAAGACGTTGTAATTTGTATGCAATCAACGCACGGGGAAGTAGCTGCGGCAGCTAGAGATAAGCTGAACAAAGTGATCCGTTCAAATCCTGATTTTGAATTCGTCAAAACCGGGCGAGTTGGCCGTGCGTGTAGAGGCGCGCGGCTGTGAGCTTGCATCCGGGAGATCGTGGGTTCGAGCCCCACTGTCGGCAGCCCTGAAGATGGTTTTCCGTGGTTTCCCATTTTCACACCAGGTAAATGCTGGGGCTGTACCTTAATTAAGGCCACGGCCGCTTCCTTCCAACTCCTAGGCCTTTCCCATCCCATCGTCGCCATAAAACCTATCTGTGTCGGTGCGACGTAAAGCAAATAGCAGAATTCGTCAAACTTTTAAAAGACATATTGTGGTGCAAAAGACGCATAATTTGACCTCACTCTGTTCCAAATGACTTCATTTAAGTATGCTGTCACTTTTTGTGAAGTAGAAATATCATTTTCTGTACTTAGGAATGTGCTGACGGATAAACGGATGAGCTTAAATCAAGAAAATTTGGAGAAATTAGTTATTGTACAGTGTTTCAAAAAGAACTGAAAATGTAACTATGTTGAACTGCATTTTGATAGTGCATATTTTGCAGTTTCCCGGTCTAGGAAGCCATGAATAACGGCCAAAGAAATTCGTCGCGCTGACCAGACGACACCTCATAATTTGCAGACCGTCGGGCTGAGCAGCGGTCGCGTGGTAGGCCATGGCCCTTAGGAGCTTTTGCGCCATGGGGTTTGGTTTTGTATTTTTAAGTTTATCGTGCACGTTTTGCCATATGGTAGTACATTTTAAGATTTTACAGTGCATGGAAATACGGGCTCTACTTATTAGTATCATGGGCGGCTCGTGAGGTGGTGCTGGTGTGCCATGGCACGACCAGTGTAATAAATAAAGAACATGAGATGCTTTCCCCGCAAAGAACAGCTTATATGAAATTTAAATTTCAAGAAAATGAATGCATATCTTATTCTGCTTTCATTTGAACGAGCGCGCAAACCGACATGCGCTCGGGCGGGGCTAGTCAGAGTGCGAGAGCCAGATCTCATGGGCAGCACTTCCGGTCATAAGACACTGTACGAGAGACCGTTTGAATTGGGTTTGTATGTGTTGTTAAGGGCTGAGGGAGTGCCAGTGGCTGTGTGACGCAACGCTTCAATTTCATCCACTACAGTGCAGCATGTAACAACGCAAGCACAAGTCAAAATTGCTTTATATTACAACCACTAGGATACAGCATATGGCAGACAATAATGTAGACAATATCCAGTGTTACCAATATAGTGATTTTGTCACTGTTTATGACGACTATTATATCTTTTAACGACAAGATATTCTTCGTTCTCTAGTGTTAAAATAGACACCTAGCGACCTTTTATAAACCCGTATTAGCAGCAAATAAATCTTTCTCTACTTGTAATGTAACAATCTAGGATTTTTCAAACGAATTTTGCCCTGTTTCATCAATTACCTTTACTTACCAGAACGCAAGCACAAAATATCAGGATTGCTAACTTCTCTGGTGTTTATTTGGTGAGTTTATGAAGAGCATCGTTAAATTGTTTTTGTGTTTAATCATATAGGGTGCAGCGGATATCCCTTCCAAATGTGTATAGGTGTGCGCAAAGTAGACTTGAAGTTAAAGGTAAGGCATTTGTAAATTTCAGTTTCGTGGCAACTGTATTGTGACTAAGTGTTTGTGCGCGCGCATATATTGGCAATAGCTATGGTTTTTTAATTCCTGTGTGAGGCAAGCACTTGTTACATTTATTACCGTTCTTATTAGTTCGTTTCAACGTGTCGAAGGAGGTTTTAGAACAAATGCTTTTGGTGGGTAGACTCTGCATATGTTTTCTTCATATTATTTTGAGAGGTTGTTAAATTGTTCAATAATTTTCATAGGACTGGGATTTTAAGAAAAATGCATATGGATTGAAATAAATAGATATATTAGTTTCTCACTTTATAAACTCGTTTCAGTTGATATTCCATCAAAAGAACAGTATTGTAGGCTACAACAGCAGAGTTAAATAATGTGATTTCATGCAATGTATTGCACCCGACAGGGGCGTGATCCAAGGACCTTTGGTTAATACTAGTCTTTGAAATTACAGACGCAATGATCTTTGAGGGAATAAAACCGAAACTAATTAATATCCATATAATTAAGACAGGCAAAAAGAGTGTTTTAAATTTATTCTACAGGATTTCATTATTTGCGATCTATTGCGCAATACTTTCCTTTGTGTAGCGGGAACCCGCAGCAGAAGTCAAGCCCATCTAGACTAGGGTGGGGTTGCAATCGGTGGTTCACCATGACGTAACTCAAGAGAAGACATCCCTTCCTCGCGACTAAGAGAATGAGGGGAAGCAAACGTTTTTGAAACGGAATATGGGAGCTATCTTTAATTCAGACTAGCCAACTTAATTATCTACGATGTAAAAATTAATGAAATCCGAATTCTGGAGTCGTCTTCCGATTTAAAAGAGATGACTATAATTGGGACACTTATTTAGAGTGCCTAATGTCCTCTTACTTGGATAACTTTCGGGTGGAGAAAGAAGACTGTGTTATTTCTGCGTGGAAAAGTACCAAGGGCCATCTGGTTACTGTCATCACGCCTCCTTGAAGCGGGAGTTCACCCTAGTGTGGAAGGGGAAGCAGGAAAGATTTTAATTAATTACAGGAGATCCTACGAAGAATAATCGTACGGAGATGTCTCAATCACATCAGGTGGATACTGGTCACCTGATGGTCGTACTATTTGACCTCTAGTGGGCGTGGATAGGCTATATGAAGATTTGGAGTGGGAGAAATTGCCTCCTTGTAAAAAGCACTGCCAAGGGCGAGGCGGGTCATTCGGGACTCTCGGCTTACCAAGGGCGGAACTATGTTTAGCTAAGCTCCCATTAATCCTTTGTTTAAGTGACTTTAAACTTAAATTTCAAGTGAAATAGTGTAATTCATGTAAGTATTGCATAGATTTGATATACATGACGCCAGTGATTAAACTTTTTTTTAACTGTCACGTATCGCGAACACTCGGTGCGAATCGTATTATTATTATTATTACTACAGCACGACTGTGTCGGGTAGTAACAAAGGTAGAGTGGCTGAGAGGTACACGGAATCCGATACTGAACCGCGGACTACGAAGTAATATCCGAAATCGTGGCCGGACGTTCATGCTGAACGCAATTAATCAGATTTTGAAAGTAAATAGTGACGTGTTGTGTGCTCAGGATTACTGTCAGCGGCTTCATCGACTAGGAACTATGGACTTCCAGTTTGAAGGAGGAATGGAACTACCAATGATCGCCTTGGTGCCAATGGGTCAGGAGTAAAACCTGAAATGGATCTCCCGAGCTGACCAAGGTATCGTCAAGTGATGGAGATGAGTATTTTTTCATATTTATATGGCATGATTAGAGGGGACGGGAATTATTTATCATAAGCTGATGCTATCATGTTAGGGATATAACTTTATTTAAATGTAGAAGTGCCAAAATGGGGCACGTAGTTTCTATTTCTTATTTTATTTAATTAATAACAGGTCTGAGTGATTTAATTGTAAATAAGGGAAACCATAGTCTAACAGGTTTGCATGCGGTAGAAGATTTACTTATTTACTTTATTTTCGGAGACTTGTGGTCAGTTAATGCGTCAGGAGACCAGTATTTTAGTAAATTCAGGGTAATTCAAGCTAGGTTGTAGTTGATCCAGTATTGATAAATGCATGACTGGTAAGTAATATAAGTATGCTACGTGAGGTCCCAGAGTCACGAGAGATGTATACGGAACTGATACCCCATGCCTCCTTTGAAATATTTAGCTAGGGATTGTTACAATTTAAGCTGGATTATTTGATCAGGTTTATCATCATTTTAATTACAATTTGACTATGAGTTAATTACCGTGTGAATATTTAATTGAGTTAATTACCATATGAATATTTAATTGAGTTAATTAACGTGTGAATATTTGATTGAGCTAATTACCGTGTGAATATTTAATTGATTATTGTATTACCGTGTGACGATTTAATTAGAAATTAATTATGTGTTAATCATAAATTAATTACGGTTTAATTATGAATTAATTGCCGTTGGGTTATTTAATTACATCATAATTACGAGGAAGTTCCCGTGTGATGATTCAGTATGATCTAATTACTAGGTAAATCACGTAGGAAGACAATGTAAAGATGAAATCAACAATAATAATAATAATAATAATAATAATAATAATAACAATCGTGATGATGGTAATCATGCAAATATTGGTATTATAAAAACCGGTGTCGTGTTGTAAGATAGGCGTGATATTCGAAGTCATGGTTTGGCCATGAGAAATATATGTTGAATCGAGGTGATTTATTGGCAGCCGATGCGATTTGATTAATGACGGATAGACCTCAGTTTATTGTGAACGTACCTCGGGACGAGGTGGTTTTGTTTAAAGAAATGGCTTGTTATGCCTGTGGAGGGCAAGGCTATTGACCGCCCGTGGTAGGGGGTGGAAGCTCTTGACCTGGCAACCAGACGTGTTTTTTTGTGTGTGTCCCGCCTCTATAGGAGGGGCTATTAGCTAAGAAGGCCTGTATGAATCAGCTAATAATGGGAAATATTCAACACGCCAGAATGAATTATTCGCTGATAAATGACACGGTGATTGGTACTAGTATTTGTTAGATTACTATTGTTACTCATTTGAGTATAATTTAGCTAGGGATTTCAATGCCATATTTTCATCCCAGGGGTCGTCAGTTCAGTTCCCTACGCAGACATTAGTATTCCACAATGCTAAAATGAAGAATGGGGTGCCTCACGTGTTTATTGTATATAATGTGTGATCTTTATGTTGTTTTATGTGACATGTTATGACTATAATTAGCGTCGGCGATGGTTTTACTCCATCGACGCGGCGAATTGTATTCCAGTGAGGGTCGGTTCAAACCTGGGTGGTTGTTCTACATTTGTATAATTTCTTTCGTGGTATTTCGTTGGGAAATAATTGTGTGCTTTTAGAATAGGGATCGCTCAGACTTGTTGCATGAATATTAATTTCATTTGTTAATAATGTGATATAGCCTCAGTGTTTATAGTAAATGTTTCCGTTCACGTCACATCATAGCAAATCGCTTTGCGATAAACAATACTCGGATCTATCACACACGACTACAAATCAATAAATAATCCACAACAATTGTTAATAATTAATGTAATTCATTTGTGAATATATATGTGTCATTTCCATCATCATCATGGTTTAATAAACCGGTTGTATTAATTTAAACTTTAATTTGAATGTGTTCTCTTTGTAGTTAAGTATGCCCCGTTCCTCCTACCCTGTATGCCATTAAGGTAATGTTAGATAAGCGCCTATTTTATTATATTTTCCACCCGTTAACGCCCTGTAGATATCTTGCCGGAGCCCTTTTGGGTAGGGGGCGGGTAGAGTATGCCATAGTTAAATATGCGCTGTCTGTACTTTGAAAGATTTGTTTACACATTTTGAATTAGCTGGCACCATCAATAAACCAATCACCAGTTACCACTGATTAGTATGGTGTGGTGTTAGAAGTGTATGTATTAAACTATGTAGTGTATATAATCCATGCATAATCTATATACACTGACTGACAGAGCAAATGCAACACCAAGAAGGAGTAGTCAGAACTTTATGCCAATTGCAGGGTAGACTGACGTCACTGAGGTATGCTCATGATGTGAAATGCGCCGCTGTGCTGCGCACGTAGCGAACGATAAATAGGACACGGCGTTGGCGAATGGCCCACTTCGTACCGTGATTTCTCAGCCGACAGTCATTGTAGAACGTGTTGTCGTGTGCCACAGGACACGTGTATAGCTAAGAATGCCAGGCCGCCGTCAACGGAGGCATTTCCAGCAGACAGACGACTTTACGAGGGGTATGGTGATCGGGCTGAGAAGGGCACGTTGGTCGCTTCGTCAAATCGCAGCCGATACCCATAGGGATGTGTCCACGGTGCAGCGCCTGTGGCGAAGATGGTTGGCGCAGGGACATGTGGCACGTGCGAGGGGTCCAGGCGCAGCCCGAGTGACGTCAGCACGCGAGGATCGGCGCATCCGCCGCCAAGCGGTGGCAGCCCCGCACGCCACGTCAACCGCCATTCTTCAGCATGTGCAAGACACCCTGGCTGTTCCAATATCGACCAGAACAATTTCCCGTCGATTGGTTGAAGGAGACCTGCACTCCCGGCGTCCGCTCAGAAGACTACCATTGACTCCACAGCATAGACGTGCACGCCTGGCATGGTGCCGGGCTAGAGCGACTTGGATGAGGGAATGGCGGAACGTCGTGTTCTCCGATGAGTCACGCTTCTGTTCTGTCAGTGATAGTCACCGCAGACGAGTGTGGCGTCGGCGTGGAGAAAGGTCAAATCCGGCAGTAACTGTGGAGCGCCCTACCGCTAGACAACGCGGCATCATGGTTTGGGGCGCTATTGCGTATGATTCCACGTCACCTCTAGTGCGTATTCAAGGCACGTTAAATGCCCACCGCTACGTGCAGCATGTGCTGCGGCCGGTGGCACTCCCGTACCTTCAGGGGCTGCCCAATGCTCTGTTTCAGCAGGATAATGCCCGCCCACACACTGCTCGCATTTCCCAACAGGCTCTACGAGGTGTACAGATGCTTCCGTGGCCAGCGTACTCTCCGGATCTCTCACCAATCGAACACGTGTGGGATCTCATTGGACGCCGTTTGCAAACTCTGCCCCAGCCTCGTACGGACGACCAACTGTGGCAAATGGTTGACAGAGAATGGAGAACCATCCCTCAGGACACCATCCACACTCTTATTGACTCTGTACCTCGACGTGTTTCTCCGTGCATCGCCGCTCGCGGTGGTCCTACATCCTACTGAGTCGATGCCGTGCGCACTGTGTAACCTGCATATCGGTTTGAAATAAACATCAATTATTCGCCCGTGCCGTCTCTGTTTTTTCCCCAACTTTCATCCCTTTCGAACCACTCCTTCTTGGTGTTGTATTTGCTCTGTCAGTCAGTGTATATAAAATAACATGTCTTGACTGACTGACTCATCATCGCCGAGCCAAAACTACTGGACATAATGTAATGAAATTTAGGGGATACATTTATATTCACTAAGGGAGGGTTTTTGGATATTCCGTCGCTAAGGAGGTGAAAAGGGGGATTAATTTTTTAAATAAGTATATCTGCACCTCAAAAACTTAAAAGTTTACAGACGTAAAAAGTGGTATTTGCAATCTCCTTTAAAAATAAAGGAACACGCATTTTTTTCGTTTTCGGAAAATCCTCATTATGGGGGTGAAAAAAGTGAAAAGGGGTTTGAATACCTTTGATGAAGATACTAATATCTCAAAAACGGAAGATGTTACAGACATGAAAATTGGTATTTGGAATCTCCATTAAAAATAAAGGAACACATATTTTTTGTATTTGGAAAATCCAGTTAATGGGGGGTGAACAGGAGTAACAAAGTGGGTGAATGTTTAGAAGGACTATATCTACAATATATCTCAGAAATGTAACATATTACAGACGTAAAAACTGGTATTTGGAATCTTCTGTAAAAGTAAACGTATAGATAATTTTTTCGGAAAATCCACTTAAGGGAAACTAAAAAGGGGGATGAATTTTTAGAATGAGCATATCTACTTAACATGTTACAGAAGTGAAAATTTGTATTTTTAATCTCTTTTAAAAATAAAGTAACACGTATTTTTGTTTCCGGAAAAAACACTTAAGGGGGAGGGTTAAAATGACTGAATGAGGGGTTGAATATTTTTATTTGGATACTGGTATCTCCAAAACTGAAAATATTACAGACGTGAACGTTGGTATTTGGAATCTCCTTTAAAAATTAAGAAACGCGTATTTTTTCGGAAAATTCGCGTAAGGGAGTTTTAAAACGGACTGAAAAGTGAGTAGAATTCTTTTAAAAAGGATATTTCTATCTCAAAAACTGAATATGTTCCAGACATGAAAATTTGTACTTGGAATCTTCTTTAAAAATAAAGAAACACGTATTCTTTTATTTTCGGAAAATCCACTTAAGGGGGTGGGGAGGGTGAAAAGAACTGAAGAAAATGTTGAATTATTTTTATACGGATACTTATATATCAAATACTGAAGATGTTGCAGACGTGAAAATTGATATTTGGATCTCCTGTAAAGTATCGGAACACGCATAATTTATTTTCTAAAATTCTACTTAAGGGGAAGTGTTAAAGGGGGTTCTTTTCTTTTCGGAAAATCCACTTAAGGGGAGGGTGAAAAGAACTGAAGAAAGTATTGAATTATTTTTATACGGATACTTATATATCAAATACTGACGATGTTACAGACGTGAAAATTGATATTTGGATCCCCTGTAAGAGTAAAGGCCGGTCTAGAAAGCCAAGAATAACGGCCGAGAGGATTCGTCGTACTGACCACAAGACACCTCATAATCTGCAGGCCTTCGGGCTGAGCAGCGGTCGCTTGGTAGGCCGAGGCCCTTCAAGGGCTGTAGTGCCATGGGTTTGGTTTGGTTTGGTAAGAGTAAAGGAACACGCATAATTTGTTTTCTGAGATTCCACTTGAGGGGAAGTGTTATAGGGGGTTAATTTTTAAAATGAGCATGTCTACATTTCAGACTCCAACTTTCGTGAGACTTCAATCACTACTGATCTGCATTTAGAGCAGTCGTCCACGTGGCAGATTTCCTATCTGTTGTTTTCCTAGCCTTTTCTTAAATGATTGCAAAGAAATTGGGAATTTCTTGAACATCTCTCTTGATAAGTTATTCCAAACCCTAACTCCCCTTCCTATAAACGAATATTTGCCCCAATTTGTCCTCTTGAATTCCAACTTTTTCTTCATATTGTGAGCTTTTCTACCTTCAATGACGCCACTCAAACTTATTCGTCTACTGATGTCATTCCACGCCATCTCTCCACTGACAGTTCGGAACATACCACTTAGTCGAGCAGCTCGTTTCCTTTCTCCCAAGTCTTCCCAGCCCAAACTTTGCAACATTTTTGTAACGCTACTTTTTTGTCGGAAATCACCCAGAACAAATCGAGCTGATTTTCTTTGGATTTTTTCGTTCTTGAATCAAGTAATCCTGGTGAGGGTCCCATACACTGAAACCATACTCTAGTTGGGGTCTTACCAGAGACTTATATGCCCTTTTCTTTACATCCTTACTACAACCCCTAAATACCCTCATAACAATGTGCAGAGATCTGTAGCCTTTATTTACAATCATATTTAAGTGATTGCCCCAATGATGATCTTTCCTTATATTAACACCTAGGTACTTACAATGATCTCCAAAGGGAACCCTCACCCCCCCCCTCATCAACGCAGTGATTAACCCTCTGTTAGGCGCGCGTGCTACAGGCGTAGACCAGCCATTTTGTTTTCGCCCCGACTCCTATGCTTGCTGGCCGTAGAGTGGGAGACTATCAGTACCTTTCTTCGTTAAGCTGTTCTCGGGATTTAGTGTGCTCTTGCACTGCTTACTGAAGTTGTCTGTCGAAAATCTCGCTTCAAAGTCGCTTGGGCTACATTTGTAGCCCGCGCGCCTATCCGTGTTATGGCGAACAGTGATCGCGTTCAAGTGACTTCTACTGGTTTTAGTGATGAGTTTCGTATTGTGAAATGGTTGGATGAGGACTGTGAACTAGAATCGGAGGTGGATGGTGATAGCGATGAAGGGGACGAGGATCACGTGACAGATGAGATCCATAGGGCCTAACTTTGACGACGAAGCAAATGTGATGGAAGATTCTGACGATATGATTTCCGAAGAAGAGGAACACGTGCGAGGCAACATGTTTTACTGTGGAAAAGACAATTTTCGATGGAGAAAGGATATTGCGACTCCCAATGTTCATACTCGAGCACACAATATTGTTATGCACATTCCAAGGCCGAAGGGGAGGTTTCTTTTTTTTGCTGGTTGCTTTACGTCGCACCGACACGGATAGGTCTTATGACGACGATGGGACAGGAGAGGGCTAGGAGTGGGAAGCGTCCGTGGCCTTAAATAAAGTGCAGCCCCAGCATTTGCCTGGTGTGAAAATGGGAAACCACGGAAAACCATCTTCAGAACTGACGACATTGGGGTTCGAACCCCACTATCTCCCGAATACTGGATACTGGCCGCAATTAAGCGACTGTAGCTATCAAGCTCGGTCCGAAGGGGAGTGGAGTGCTAGGAATGCCCAGTCAGAGCTTCAATATTTTGAACTCTTTTTCGATGATGATATTGTGGAAACCATTACTACCTATACAAACATTTATACTGAGGAGGTGAAAAAGAAATTTGTGCGTGAGAGACGCAAGACTTGCCGACGAGACTGAAATTCGTGCCTTCATTGGAATTTTATTGCTCACTGGTTGTGTGGGAGTAAACCGAAGAAATAGCAATCAAGTATGGGACAATTCCTGTGGATCTGGAGTGGAATCATGTTATCCTGCTATGAGGGAACAAAGATTCCATTCTCTCTTGCGTTGCCTTAGGTTCGACAATATACGTGATCGCGCACTGCGCCGAGAATTGGACCGATTTGCACTGATCCGAGAAATATTTGATATGTTCGTACAACATTTTCAAATGTCCATTCAAAGTGTACATGCCCAGCAAACCAGCTAAATATGGAGTAAAAGTTTACGCTTTGGTTTGTGCAAAGAGTATTTACACTGTGAATTTAGAGGTTTACATTGGAACACAGCCTGATGGGAGTCCCTTCCAAATGTCGAACTCTGTTGCTGACGTCGTTCTAAGGATGGTCCAGCCCATTCAAGTTACGAATTGAAATGTGACAGAGGACAACTGGTTCACTTCCATTCTTCTGACAGAAAAGTTGTTCACTGAGAAGCTCACATATCTTGGGACCATTCGCAATGACAAACGAGAGATTCCAAAATAGTTTCAGCCGAATACTAATCGTAAAGAACATTCATTCCTGTTTGGGTTTCATAAAGACATGACCCTTGTGTCTTACTGTCCCAAAAAGGAGGCAAGGTTGGTGCTGTCGTCAATGCACCATGACAAAGAGATTGACATTGAAACAGGTGATTTAGATAAACCTGCCATGGTTAGATGTTATAATCACACTAAGGTTGGAGTGGACGTTTTAGACCAAATGAGTGCCAAGTATGACGTTGCCCGCTGCACCAAACGGTGGCCGATGGTGGTGTTTTTTTGATCTTGTGAACATTAGTGGCATCAATGCTTCAAGAGTGCACACTGCAAATCATAACTACCAGCCTACACCAAGACGAAAGTTTCTGGAGACCGTTGCATGGGAATTTATGAAGCCCCAGATCGCCAGACGTGCTGTTCTGCCAATGATTCTGGCTCCCATGAGACGACGAACTAAGAGTCTTTTAGGAATTACAGACGAACCACCTGCACTTCAGATCCGAGACTTCAAAGTTGGCCGGTGCTTCCTTTGTGGACGTGGGAAAGACAAGTCAACACGAAAATGTGTGCGCTGTAGCAGAAAGGTGCGCCCTCAACATTTAGCGCTCATGTGTCGGGAGTGCATCGATTGAAAATGAACACCTACTGTGCAGAGTTGATGGCAGTGCATCTTGCTTAATTTTCCGGACAAGAGGCGCATAAAAAGAATCATTACCCATGAGGAACCTGCACTAAATTTTAGTTTCAGTTTTATAGTAAAATTCAATTTGGTGTTAAAAATGAACTAAATTCTCCAGAAATATGAAACAGTTAACTATTTCCTTTATTTCAACAATGCAAGTACCATAACAATGCTGTTTTATTGTTTAGAATGTTGAGCGGACTAATTTCGTCATACGAAAATTTTGGCGAACTGGCCATGCGGTTATGGGCGCGCAGCTATGAGCTCGCATCCGGGAGATAGTGGGTTCGAATACCACTGTCGGCAGCCCTGAAGATCGAATCCAATTTTGACGTGATTGAAATTTAATCCAAGTTTAAGGCTCCGGGTTTCATCGTTATGAATGCATCTTTCATCAAACTCATATATTTTGTAGATACATTTATTAAAATTAATATTGATGAAGATTTTAGGTTTTACCAACCACCCATCACCACACAGACAACAATAATACAGGAAACTGCCTTTTTTTGCTATTTGCTTTACGTCGCATCGACACAGGCGTCTTATGGCGAGGATGGGACAGGAAAGGCCCAGGATTGGGAAGGGAGCAGCCATGGCCTTAATTAAGGTACAGCCCCAGCATTTGCCTGGTGTGAAAATGGGAAACCATGGAAAACCATCTTCAGAGTTGCCAACAGTAGGGTTCCAACCCACTATCTCCCAGATGCAAGCTCACAGCTGCATGCCCCCAACCACAGCCAACTTGCCCGGTATCTGAATTACTTATGTGATTCCTGTTTGTATGACAGAGTTATACCAAATGAATGGAGAGTTAGAAGATTTAAATGAGTGTGCTCAAAATATCACCATGGGATGAGCACAAAGAGCGAGAGGAGTTCTCCTTCATTTTCCCTCCTCCTCTTCCTTCTTTTTATAATAATTATCATTTCAAAATTGTTACTGTTATTAAAAGTAAGATACATTGCAGCAGTAGTAGTGATAGCAATTATTGCATGTGCTTCCCTCTTTAAGTATTCCTCATCCTGGTAGGTAATTTTTTTCTTTAACCTACAGTTGTAACACAATTCCAAAAACTTTCTTCAATGTGAGAAGTTCCTGGCATTCAACATTAAATTGTAAATAATAGTATGGTTATTTAGATTTTATTACTATTGCAATTTATTGTATTTTAATTTCTTTGTATTGTACTTAGGAAGCAAAATATCCATTCACTTTATACTGTGTAGTACAATAAGTGTAATCATTTTTTCAATTTTTATTTTATGTTTGTTATTCATGTTCTCAATGGTTAAATCAATGGTGTTCGAGTAAAGGGAGTTAAGTCATAAAAATAAGTTTTGAGGAAAATGAAAATCAAATTTCACCCTCTTACTGTAAATCAGAGAATGCATTTGCAAACGTATAAAACATATTAAATGCTAACAATGTTAATGTTTTTCACACACTGGATGTTTATGCGACGAATTAGTAGAGTTTGGACAATATTAAACTCAAAATAAACAGAAGGTACTGACTTAACCCCTTTTACCCGAGTAGCAGTAAAGACATATACCCTTTTGCACCTTCAAAATTCTATTTAAATATTGCAATACACTAACAAGTAAAGTGCATAAAAACAAAAAAGTTGATAGAAAATACCTTCATTGATGCCAGGAAATGAATTTCCAAGTTATCAAAGGAAATTAACTTTTTCTCATTTCATAAGAATGCTGAATGCTAGAGATATAAACAATATACTTTAAAAAAATAGTAATGAGACTATCACAAACAATGCCTTTCTTACATTTTAGTATCTTCATAACCACAAGTTTTGTATATCTTGTCTATCTATTAGTAAAGCTCATCATCACCCTCCTCATCACTGTCGGCGACAGTATCAGGAAGAATATCAGGAGTTATGTTTGTCCCTTATAGTCCCTTATAGAAGTTGTGAAATACTTCAGGTATTAGAGGGAACAGAGAAAGAAGATCTTGTTTCTTCAGCACCGAAGTCCGAAGTGGTCCATTGTAAGACTGCTGAGGTAATAGTCGATTATTACCTTGACCTCGTCTAGATAAAGAAATTTTCTTGAAGTTTGCAGATACATCTAACGTGTCTTTGTAGAGAAGTACCGTTGACTTTTTCTCATATCTAAGCCACTTTACATCCTTCCAATAAAACCTTTCCCCGTCATCATTGTTTTTCTTCATTTGCAACACATTTATGTACAAATCAGAGTACTCTAAGAAGTGTTCCTTACTCATAGGGTATACTTTGAAAGAAGGAGTCTTTCCACAGGAGCGAACAAGCTGCACCCAAGCATGTGGATGATAAACTGGAATTGACGCTTTATTCTTCTTCCTCTCAATAAGGGCATGGTCATCATCACATTCTGAGTGTGTGTGACCAGGGATCAAGAACTTGAGGTCTATTATGTCTATAGTGGAATCATTTCTTAATGTAAACATGCACATTGCCACCATATTTTTATTTTTGTTTTGTCCTCCACATGTGTGAGTACATTATTACTCTTTTCACATGAGAAGGGACACCTGTGAGATGTCTAGCCACACAAGATGCAATCTGATTGGAGCCTCTTCCACCATCTGCTTCACTCCACATGTAACAGTGCGCCTCAGCTGTGCAGTCATGTACAGTGAGGTTGAAAGGCCATAGCAATCTCTTATAAAATGCAACAGAACTCTCGATGTTGGAGGTCGGAAAGCACTGCTGCATATCAAAAGCCAAGACAATAGTGCTATCTGAATGGAATAGTTGCTTATCATTGGATTTTGCTAAATATGCCTCATCAGCTAACCTATGGTGAATAGCAAGAGATTTCTGCAAAGTTAATTTCTGATCTTCTTCTGCCAAACTTATCTTCAATGCGTACTTGTCACAGGTGTGACAGGTATCCTTCGTCGGTGATTTTATGGACAGATTCTGTTCATGAAACAATCGCTCATAAACAGTTCGACTAACAAGCCTATTGCCATCACAAGCTCTTCTATATTCATCATACAGTTTACTTAAAGCATAATGAGCTGGAAGATACTTGCTTTCTCAATCACTTCATCATTTAATTTGTTTGTAGAAATGTGGCGTCCCCTACAGTCAACAGGTGTTATTCCAGTGAGTGATTTCTGGGACTTCTTAATGACATTTGCTATAAACTTATTTGTTACATCAAATGTGTAAAGAAAGCATTTTTTGCATATTACTTGTAGTTCTCCATTAATTCTCAGATGGTATGTGTGCGTTACAGATCTGCTTTTTAGTTTCTCATCAGGACATGGTACTTTTCTTCTCTCACTTTGTTTTTCATTGGTTGTTATTACGCCGGAAATATATGAAACTCTTTTAGAGTAGTCTCCAATACCCCAGTATTCTTTAAAAATTACTCTTCTATCTTCTTCCAGAAATCTATGTTTACGCTTCAACCTACAGTCTGGCAAAGATTTAGCCTTCCTTCCCAAAACAGCTTTCCCGGTTTCAGTCGTATATTCTAGACCTCTGTTTCTTTTCTTCTTACGATCTCTATGAATTTTTCGGGTATGCCCTTTAATTTGTTTCCTTATCTTGACTTTCCCAACTTTTCCCACATTTTCAGAAGCGAAGTAAATATTATTATTATTATTTTTATTCACTACCTCCGTTTGATTTCCAAATTCATGCACCTCGTCTAAATCACCCCCCCCCCCCCTAGTTTTGAACACTGGATCTTCTTCGTAAAATCCCAATGGCTGTAATGTAGTTAAGTTTCTTTGGTGAATGAATATCTGATAGAACAGGTGAACAGCTGCCTTCTCCATCCGACGAATAAAGGGGGTCATCATCAGAATCTAGCAGGTCCATCAGCTGAGGATCAATAACTGGTGCAGGGCTGGAATCTGAAGAGATTAAAGTAATTGAACAAATAACTGAGAAATAGCCATGTAAAGATTCTTGCAAACCAGTTGTTTTACTCACAGTAATATCCAAGTTCCTTACCTCCTGAATCATCGCTGAGATTCTTCTGGCAAATAGCCATTGTTGCCTTTGTTTGCGAACTAAGCATGATGATACGTAATGACTTGGAGATAGGAATAGGACACACTTCACAAAATTAATTCATATAACATCCTTCTAATCACAGTGGCTACAACAAAATCCATCACTCAGGCATTTATGTACCAATAATGCATTCATAACAAACAGCCTATTGTACACAGCGGATAACATTATTGTTGTCAAATTGCTTTTTCATCATCTTAATGAACATCAATTTCCTGGTTTTCTGTTCAAAACTCCTGGCCGTTTCACTATTGCTACCAAAAAATTAATAATAATAACAACATAATGGTCCCCTTGTTTGGACAGTACACTGGGCAAAAAAGTTTAAGTCAAGTTATATGTGATTCGTAAAAGGAGATAAGTGACTTAATCCCTTCTGCTCACCGAAAGCATAGCGTGCAAAGAGGAATAAGTTGACAATTTCCCCTGTTACCCAAACATGAATTGATCTTTTTGGTTTCAACCCCTATTACACATTTACGTAGTGGTCCTAAAATTGAAGATACGACTTAGCTCCTTTTACCCAGTGTAGAATTTATCTTCCATTTTATTCTGAGCAACAATCACTCCATTTTCACAAAAAAGACTTAACCCCCTTTACCCGAACACCATCAAAATGTAAGACAGGGACATGTGTCCCTAACTTCGCCAGCTGAAGTGAATCATCATCATCATTTCCTTCCAGCAAGCCGGGTAGGAACCAAAAAAAAAAAAAAAAGAATCATATATCTACCTGTATATATTTTTATCCAGTTTGGTGTTGAAACCCTTTCAGACATAAATATGAATGTAAATGAAATGGCGTATGGCTTTTAGTGCAGGGAGTGTCCGAGGACAAGTTCGGCTCGCCAGATGCAGGTCTTTTGATTTGACGCCGTAGGCGACCTGCGTGTCTTGATGAGGATTAAATGATGATGAAGACAACACATAGACCCAGCCTCCGTGCCAGTGAAATTAATCAATTGTGGTTAAAATTCCCAACCCTGCCGGGAATTGAACCCGGGCCCCTACGACCAAAGGCCAGCATGCTAACCATTTAGCCATGGAGCCGGACAATATCATTGTGAAATTCAGGGATATAAGGTTAATACAAAACGGCAACAAATAAGGCAGAATTATTACAATGCTATGTACTTTAAATAATTTTAATAAAAACCATGGTTTTATACATTTTTATATACATAGTGACAAATAATGCTACACAGGTAATTCAACCTTTTTTTTTTTTTTTTTTTTTTCTTCACACACAGCCCTAAAAGGTTTTATCATCCCTGAACTGGAGAAATATGCTATTGTACTTCTGTATTAGTATGTAGAACTTCACTGACTTCCATTTGAAACACTTGCTACATCACGGTATTTCCCTTCTTCAGTTGACACACACAGAATAAGTCCCTAAATATTCAGCTACAACTGAATCATATTCTGTTTAATGCCTTTACAAGAGATATAAGAATTCCACCAAATACAGTCAATTATCACTGGCCTCAATCTTCAAACAAGGTTACATATGCACTAGCCATTCTTAATTCATTTGAAGGATTGAAAACAAAACAAGTTCTCACAAAACCTTTAATGAACCATTGCACACAAAGACTATACATCGCAAAAATGTACACTTCACCATTACACTGCCACTTTTAACATTGGTACAAATACCTGTCAGATTAAAAACTTCAACATATCCACACATTTGTTCAAAATGACAGCAATAACAATATCACAAATGTACACATCAAATAATGCTCACAATGCAGAATTTAAAATTAAATCTCAAAACTCATAATATTCCATCACATTAGATCAGATATTCACACAAAAGAATCTACCAAGAGCAACATCATCACAACATAAAATGCTTCTTCAGCATACAATTTCCTTTCCAACACAGCAGTCTTGAGACATTTTTGGAATCATAAGAAAAGCGTTCAAAAATTATATACTAGCTCTATCAGTTATGACTAATCTAACTGACAAACTCGTACAAATAAGGACTGGGCCGACGACCTTAGATGTTAGACCCCTTTAAACAACAAGCATCATCATCAAATAAGGACTGAAATATATCCAAACTCACTTAAAAAAATATACTGTAGGTAGTGATAATTATATAGTACAAAATATTGGGTATTATCAGTTCCACTCACAAAACACAATGCATACGGAAAGCAATACACATTTCCTGAAGAAATCTGAGGGTGGTGAGTGAGAGGGTGGAAGAAAAATGACGATAACTTACAGATTTAAAATACTGAGTACTACCGAAGTTGCCACTGGATGCACTGTTTAGGACGAAATCCTTACACAGCAATGTAATGTGAGGCGGGATTAAGTGAAATACGCCTGGATCCCATCGCTCACTCCAATGCACATGCATCAATGAACTATCACATGGGAGGGTAGAGGTGGCAACATTACATCACCACTCTCAAGCAGGAACGGGCAGTTAGTGTGCACCGTTAAGCTGTGGTGAACAGAGAGAGTAAAAAGAGCAATGATTCAAACCATGTCAAAACTTATCAAGCCATCAGGAGGAAATGCCCGCTATGATATCGCCTGACTTCACTATTCTTTCATGACAAAGCAGTAGACATGCAAGGATGGTGCCAGAGGTGCTAATGAAGAAATGCTGAGTAGTAATTGGTCACCCACCCTATGGCCCTAGCCTATGAAGGAATGCTGAGAGGTAATTGGCCACCCACCCTACGGCCCTAACCTATGAAGGAATGCTGAGAGGTAATTGGCCACCCACCCTACGGCCCTAACCTATTAGAAATGTCAAGGGGTAATTCGCCACCCACCCTATGGCTCTAACCTATGAGAAATGCAGAGAGGTAATTGGCCACCCACCCTATAGCCCTAACCTATCACTTTGCAGCTTCCATTTGATTTGATCCCTACAGGAATTTCTGAAAGCAAACGCTTCCAAAAGTGATTATGGCTTCAGACTCCAGAACTGGAACAGCTCAAACTCCAACCACCGGCATCCTTTTCGGACAGTATCCAAAGCTTGCTCAAGCAAGGAAAAGTGTGTCAATTAACAGTGTCCCCTTTTCTTCTAAGATACATTTGTATCCCTCAAACATTCCTCTCCCACTTTGGTTCGAATTGGCAGCCAGTATGCACAGCTTGGCTGTGCGAAGAGAGAGAGTAAACACAGCAGCAACTCCAACAACGTCAAAACTTGTATCAAGCCATCTGGAGGAAGTGCCCAGCTATGTTATCGCCTAGCTTCACTATTCTTTCATGACAAAGCAGTAGACATGCAAGGATGGTGACAGATGTGTTGGTGAAGAAATGCTGATAGGTAAATGGTCACCCACCCTATGGCCCTAACCTATGAGAAATGCTGAGAGGTAATTGGCCACCCACCCTATAGCACTAACCAATCACTTTCTAGCCTCCATTTGATTTGATCCATACAGGAATTTCTGCAATCAAACGCTTCCAAAAGTGATTTTGACTTCAGACTCCAAAACTGGAAATGTTCAAACTCCAACCACCGGCATCCATTCCGGACGGTATCCAAAGCTTGCTGAAGCAAGGAAAAATTTGTCAATTTACAGTGTCCCCTTTTCTTCTAAGATACATTTGTATCCCTCAAACATTCCTCTCCCACTTTGGTTCGAATTGGCAGCCAGTATGCACAGCTTGGCTGTGCGAAGAGAGAGAGTAAACACAGCAGCAACTCCAACAACGTCAAAACTTGTATCAAGCCATCTGGAGGAAGTGCCCAGCTATGTTATCGCCTAGCTTCACTATTCTTTCATGACAAAGCAGTAGACATGCAAGGATGGTGACAGAGGTGTTGGTGAAGAAATGCTGAGGGGTAATTGGTCACCCACCCTATGGCCCTAACCTATGAAAAATGCTGAGAGGTAACTGGCCACCCACCCTATTGCCCTAACCTATCACTTTGGAGCTTCCATTTGACTAGGTCCCTACAGGAATTTCTGAAAGCAACAACTTCCAACAGTGATTAGGACTTCAGACTCGAGAACTGGAAATGTTCAAGCTCCAAACACCAGCACACTTTTCGGACGGTATCCGATGCTTGCTGAAGCAAGGAAGTGTGTGTCAATCTACAGGGTGGCCTTATCTTCTAAGATGCATTTGCATCCCTCAAACATTACTCTCCCTCATTTCTTTGTAATGTCATTGCATTGGTTCGTATCGGCAGCTAATTGCACCGTTAGGTTGTGTGAAGAGAGAGAGTAAACAGAGCAACAATTACAAACACCGTCAAAACATGCATCAAGCCATCAGGAGGAAGTGCCCGGCTATGTTATCGCCTGGCTTCACTAATCTTTCATGACAAAGCAGTAGACGTGCAAGGATGGTGACAGAGGTTGATGAAAAAATGCTGAGAGGTAATTGATCACCCACCCTAAAGCCCTTAACTTATGAAGGAATGCCAAGAGTTAATTGGCCACCCATCCGACGGCACGAACCTATCATTTTGCAGCTTCCATTTGATTTGATCTCTACAGAAAGTTCTGAAAGCTAAGGCTTCCAACAGTGGTTATGAACTTCAGACTCCAGAAATGGAAATATTCGAGCTCCAACCACCAGCACCCTTTTCGGACGGTATCCGATGCTTGCTACAGGGTAGCTTTATCTTCTAAGATGCATTTGTATCCCTAAAACATTCCTCTCCCTCTTTTCTTTGTTATGTCATTGCATTGGTTCGGTTTGGCAGCTAGCGTGCACCGCTTGGTTGTGAGGCGAGAGAGGGTAAACATAGCAACAATTCCAACCCCGTCAAAACTTTTATCAAGCCATCAGGAGGAAGTGCCCGGCTATGTTATCACCTAGCTTCACTATTCTTTCATGACAAAGCAGTAGACATGCAAGGATGGTGACAGAGGTGTTGGAGAAGAAATGCTGAGAGGTAATTCGTCACCCACCCTACGGCACTAACCTATGTAAAATGCTGAGAGGTAATTGGCCACCCACCCTATAGTCCTAACCTATCACTTTGCAGCTTCCATTTGATTTGGTCCATACAGGAATTTCTGAAAGCAAACGCTTCCAACAGTGATAATGACTTCAGACTCCAGAAATGGAAATGTTCAAGCTCCAACCACTGCCATCCTTTTTGGATGGTATCCGATGCTTGCTGAAGCAAGGTAGAGTGGCTTTATCTTCTAAGATGCATTTGTATCCCTCAAACATTCTTCTCCCTCATTTCTTTGTAATGTCATTGCATTGGTTTGAATTGGCAGCTAATGTGCACCGTTTGGTTGTGTGAAGGGAGAGAGTAAACACAGCAACAATTCCAACCCCTTCAAAACTTGTATCAAGCCACGGAGGACGTGCCCGGCTATGTTATCGCCCTGGCTTCACTATTCTTTCATGACAAAGCAGTAGACATGCAAGGATGGTGACAAGAGGTGTTGGTGAAGAAATGCTGAGAGGTAATTGGTCACCCACCCTATGGCACTAACCTATGTAAAATGCCAGGTAATTGGCCACCCACCCTATAGTCCTAACCTATCACTTTGCAACTTCCATTTGGGTTGGTCCCTCCAGGAATTTCTGAAAGCAAACGCTTCCAACAGTAATAATGACTTCAGACTCCAGAAATAACTCCAACCACCGGCATCCTTTTTCGACGGTATCTAAAGCTTGCTGGAGCAAGGAAAAATTTGTCAATTTAGTGTCCCTTTTTCTTCTAAGATGCATTTGTATCCCTCATTCCTCATTTGGTTCGAATTGGAAGCTAGTGTGCACAGCTTGGTTGTGTGAAGAGAGAGAGTAAACACAGCAACAATTCCAACCCCGTCAAAACTTGTATCAAGCCTTCAGGAGGAAGTGCCTGGCTATGTTACTGCCTAGCTTCACTATTCTTTCATGACAAAGCAGTAGACATGCAAGGATGGTGATGATGTTTTGGTGAAGAAATGCTGATAGGTAAATGGTCACACACCCTATAGCCCTAACCTATGACTTTGTATCTTCCATTTGATTTGAGCCTTACAGGAATTTCTGAAAGCAAACGCTTCCAACGGTGATTATGAACTTTGGTCTCCAGAACTTAAAATGTTCCAGCTCCAACCACCGGCACCCTTTTCGGACGGTATCCGATGCTTGCTGAAGCAAGGAAGAGTGTGTCAATTTAAAGGGTGGTTTTTTCTTCTAAGATGCATTTGTATCCCTCAAACATTCCTTTCCCTCTTTTCTTTGTAATGTCATGGCTTTGATTCGAATTAGCAGCTAGTGAGCACCACTTGGTTGTGAGAAGAGAGTAAACAGAGCAACAGTTCCAAACGCGTCAAAAATTGTATCAAGCCTTCAGGAAGAAGTGCCCGGCTATGTTATCGCCTGGCTTCACAATTCTTTCATGACAAAGCAGTAGACATGCAAGGATGGTGACAGACGTATTGGTGAAGAAATGCTGAGGGGTAATTGGTCACCCACTCTACAGCCCTATTCTATGAAGAAATGCTGAGAGGTTATTGGCCACCCACCCTATAGCCCTAACCTATCACTTTGCAGCTTCCATTTGATTTAGTCGCTACAGGAATTTCTGAAAGCAAACGCTTCCAGCAGTGATTATGGCTTCAGACTCATGAAATGGAAATGTTCAAGCTCCAACTACCTCCATCCTTTTCGGACAGTATCCGATGCTTGCTGAAGCAAGATAGAGTGGCTTGATCTTCTAAGATGCATTTGTATCCCTCAAACATTCCTCTCCCTCATTTGTTTGTAATGTCTCTTCATTGGTTTTTTTTTGTTTTTTTGGAGTTGAGCCTCTATGGACTGTGTGTTAACAACCAATCTCATTTTCAGTGTGTGTGTATGTCTTTTTCATCTGCCAACTTTAACATCCTTCCAGTATCTCGAGTCCGTCGTCGTGGGCTTTCTTTAGCTCCTGTAGTAAAGGACCTCCTCGTGTTCTGGGTGACGTCTCCACCATAAAAATGGGATAGTTTTTCACCATCCTTCTGTAACCAACCCTGTGACTGATTTTATCTTGCATAATGTCCACCTCCCTCAGATCTTTCTCACACTGTTGAAATTTCTCTACTTGCATGCCTTTGTTTTTAGAAAATTCCAGATTTTCTTTTTGCCGGTCATTATTCATACAGAAGATGTGCCCATAAACAGCATATCTGTTTCTAATCATTGTTGTTACCGGTTCCATCTTGCTGTATACTTCTTTATTGAATTTGGTTTGTATTATTATATGCCCAAGCAGGTTTCAGTGTTTTTTTTTTTGTTTTTTTGCAATCTGCTTTACATTGCGCAGAAGCAGATAGGTTTTATGGTGATGACAGGATGAGGAAGGGCTAGGAGTGGAAAGGAAGTGATTGCGCCCTTAGAGTTGTCTCAACATTTGTGTGTACGATAATGGGAAACCATGGAAAACTATCTTCAGGGTTGCTGACAGGGCTGCTAAACGCAGACTCATAGCTACATGACCCTATCCGTGTGGCCACTTGCTTGATAAGTTTCAGTTCAATATGTCTCATAGAACTGCAAGTTGTTCTCCGTCCCATCCAAGAATCAAAATGCAATCAATATACAGCTATAATCTCCTTTGATCCCAAATGGAAACAAGTATGATATCAGCAATCAGCATACACACCATTACAATATCATAAAATGTGCCTGGATCAATTTTGTAAGGGAAACTGAGATGGTAGGGAAGAGAACATCACATCAAAAATGAAGGCAACGCTGAAGAAATATTACAAAATTTATCTTTATTTTCCACTGCGTAACAAAAACCCAGATTAAGAACGTATTCCTTCCGTTAATTTTTTCTTATGATATTACGTATGTACTGAAGGATTAAAAATCCTAGCCTTCACATTATAATCATTTTAGGACTGATGAAAACACCGTATGTTTTCCTGCAGCATGAATCATGTGTACCATTTAACTTCCACATTTGCCAACAATATGGCATCCCTGTCCAACTTTGTGGACTTGTTCAGTGACAGCCAAGGCCGAGCGAGTATTTTATCTACTACTGAAGTTGCTTTCAACTGATATTCATACTAAACCAACTGGCACAGCACTTTGTTCAAGAGACTTGAGATTCTATTGATGGTAGAACTAAAATCCTTCTTGCAAACTAAATGAGTGAGAAATAAGTCTATACGATGACAATATTTGTAATAAGAAACATGAAACCATGTTCTGGCATTCATGAAGTTTGTTAGTACATTGAAAAGAAAGTTATTACAATCAATTTAATATTTACACTCTTCTTCTTGTACTGTTTCAACATATAAATGTTTCCTTTACAGATTGCCTGCCTTCTTTCCTTTACATGAATTTGATCACTTTGATTCCACAAATACTGAGGGAAGAACTTTCAAAATTATCTTAATTTAAAGAGTATATCATAATGCTCAAAGCATAATGATGTTTGGAAAAAATCCTATATTTAGAATTAGGATCACTTGAGATCAGATGCAGCTCCACGACTTATTATTTGCAAATTGTTGGGTATAAAAATAAGATAAATTTCTTTCTTCCCCGATAAAACTGTAACATCTCATGTTATGCAGAATACCCTATGAATTCTACATTCACTGTTTCTTCAGAAAAGGTTTATTTTCCTACCTACCTACCAACCAACCAACCAACCAACCAACCAACCAACCAACTCTTATCACCCACAGTACAGAACACAATGAAGTTAGAACTTGATCATAAAATGGTTGTCACTTACATTCATACTCCAACTCCTCCTCAAGAATACCATGAGATTTTAAGCAGCCAACTTACAACAAATGTGATATAGTTCTGCTTTCTGTTCACCCTCATTTGTTTCTTGGCCAATCAAAGCAAATTATACTATATTTTCTCAACATATAAGTAGTGTGGATAATCAACAGAGCAGAAATGCTACTACTCCTAGTAATTTTGTAAAATTCATCTAAATTTCGCTCTAAGTAGAAAGGAAATCTGAGAAGAAATGCAAGTCAAATACTGTTGTAATGATTACTTTTATAAAACAATTGAATAAAATCTGAGGCAGTAATCTCAAGAGCAATACTGCAACAAAGAGAATTATTAATAATCACAAAAGTAAGAGACAACAGAATCTTAAAACTGATATCAAACACTTAACATATAAATAAAAGATGTAAGTATATGAAGAGTGATTTCACATAAAATACAATTCCTTTCAGCAAGTGTACATTAATAGAAAATAGAGCCAAAACCTATAAACTGTAGTAGGAGGGGAGTAGTGTTACTAGTATCCATTTTACACATAAGAATCAGGACAAACATGCGTTCGTATTCCGATAGCATAGGCTTCCAAAAAAATTATGGAGAATATTGGGTCGAAGCATAAGTTTGTGCAGTATTCTTTTGGGTTGACAAAAATGTGGCGTGAAGGGATTGCTTATCGTTATTCCGTTGTTTTAACTGAGTTTGGAGTTTGTGTGTTGTGAAACACAAGTTTTCTTGATTGTGAATGTATTATTTGTTTACATTTCAGACAAACAGATATGGAATGTCAAGATGAGTAAAGTGAGCATTTCCGATACATTTTACTCTGAATTTAACCTAGAATCCAGTGCAGCAGAACTGCGAGAACAATTTGTGAAGTGTACGGGAATGAAGCAATTGCTGAAAGAACAGGACAAAAACGGTTTTCCCGCTTTCGAGCAAGACAGTTTGACTTTGACGATCCACGTTCTGGAAGACCTTCAGATTTTGACGAAAATTGCTTAAATGAGTTGCTTCATGAGAATCCTTATCAAACAACGCAGGAAATGGCACACAAGTTTGTGAATGTGATCAGTCAACTATTGTACGCCATTTGCATTTGATGGATAGGTACAGAAATTGAAGACAAAGACAACAACCAGTCTTACTGCTCCATGATAACGCTCGTCCGCACACAGCGCAATTGACCACAGGTGTGATTGCTGAACTTGGCTGGGAACCTCTTCCCCATCCTCTGTGTTTCGCCTGACTTTGCCCTCTCAGATTTCCATCTTTAACGCTCTCTTTCTAACCACATTCAGGGGCAAGTGTTTCCTGACGAAGCTTCTCTTGACCAATGGCTAACAGATTTCTTCCAGTCAAAACCAAAACAGTTCTACAGGCGAGGCATTCAACTGCTACCTGAACGTTGGCATAAGGTCATAGAGAGTCGAGGTGAATACATCACTGAGTGATTGTGAGTTACAGCGTGTGACAGTGACAGTAAAATAAAATACAAAATATAAAAACCGCACAAACTTATGCATCGACCCAATACAATTTGAAATACAAAAAATGGGAAGATATTAAAGAACTAAAGGAAAATTACCGGTAATGGACAAGTAAATGTCGATTTCTTTTGTAAAGAAACACAGAATTTTTAAAAAGATCCTTGGCTAACTACCTCATTGGATGTCAGTCATTGAATGGTAACTTACAACAGCACAAGAAAACTAAAGATTTTACAATGTGGAAGCTAATATCAGACACTCCTAGTCCACCCACATCAATACAGAAATATTCAAGTAGGAGTATAATATGGGTAAAAAACAAACACTCTCTCTTTCTTTCTCTCTCTATGTATATATATATACATATATGAAGACACTAAATTCAGTTCTTCAAAATGTGACTTCCAATAAAACATTCATGAGTGTACGGGGGGGGGAACAAAAAATTATCTTGGAATGTGGAAGTTGAAATCTGACAGTAGCAGTATCAAATTAACACGTGGAAGTTAAAATCTGATAGTAGCAAATTGTCATCATCCTTTGGTGAGACAATCAAAAAATTAAAGATTTATTCTGAATGGACAACTTTGAATTCAATAATATATTAATGTAAAATCTATCAAACTGGAAGAATGAATTAGAATTATTTGGGTACAGAATGTTGACACGTATCAAAAAGCAATCCATTTCAATGAAAGAATAAGGAATCATAGGGGGGGGAAGAAAACTTCCACACAATATTAGTCATCTCAGATTTTTAGAAAAGTATTTCTTAAGAGTTGACTTGATCATCAGGAACTAAAACTTCTATGGAGTTGCAATGTTCTCATTACAGTTAATTTCTAAAATACTGTAATTTTAAGTAATAAAATGTTAATATAAATTATGAAATAGATCTGCTCTAACTTATATGTAATATTTCAAGAATCAATTCTTTACCATCTATTTCAAGTCTCACATGGCAATTTTCAAAAGTGATATTACATCTGAAACAATTTCAATTTAATTTATCTTTCAAGTGAAGTAAGGAACACTGCATAACAAGGCTTTCAAACTCAATCAGAATGGAAATATTAAAATAACTTTGACAATATATATGAAAATGCTTTCAAACAAAATACTGTTATATCTAGACCAGGTCAAAGACAGCAATAACATTTTGACCAGCTTTCCTTTACTTTTGCATATCTTGCATAAAATGAAATCTATTCAGCTTACAACATTGGTAATTAACCATAATTTATACAATGCTAAAAATTTATTAGGAAAATTATTGCCAAGCAAATAGATTTAGTCACCTCATAAAATAAGTCACAAAATTATATTTAAAATACCAGGACTTCTACAACAGTCTGCAATAGATATAAGGCCAATTCATTTGATGTATAGGGCTCATACAATAAATTTTAGGGAGTTAACCCTCCATAAGTGACAATTCAAATTACTTAGTGTTTTTCCATCATTCAACAGCACCACTCGCAAACAGATACAACGTAAATAATCTTGCATTGAATAATGCTGATATATAAAGTCTTTCAATGAACACAGTGAACTCCAATGTCAACAAAATTGGGGAACGAAGAAAGAAATATGACAAGTGAAATAAATACTGAATTAAACACGAAAAAAATCTTATTTGTAAAAAGACATTCTCGGTTCCACAAACTTAACAGTAAGTAGAACACGCCGATCCAGCAAGTGGCTGAACAACACGCTACGTTTAGGAACTGAAGCATCCTTCATTCTTCTCTAACTGCTCCAGGCACCAACGAAACATTTTCAGACTACAATGAAATGAAAATACATTCCCTAAATAGCAAGATAGAAAGAAAAACTACATCAGGAATTCATATTAAATATTTAATGCACTCTCATGGGATATGACAATATTTCAATGCATTTATTAAAAAGACCATGCAAAGCAAAAAATGGATCTTTATATGTATGAACAGAGAAGAGCGGCCTCACATTTGTGACTAGAAAATGGTGAGGCACACAAAGCTCACTACTGGATTTATTACTGGTATCCTCATAAATTAAGGGATCTTCCCTCCATTCCAATCTCTGTCCCATCCCTCATGGAACTCACACACACATTCACACAACCATTGATATATTAACTTTACAATTCACAAATTTATGCTATTTTAAGGAATGCAAAAATGCTTTTATCAAAACAAATCATACTTCCAGTTACCTACATTTCAAGATTAATGTCACTTAGAACTAATCACCTTTCCGGTATCTTCGTGCCCTTGGTACTTAGGCTTCCCATGAGTAAATGGCAGGTAGCGGTACTTAATCATATGCTGGAACACAAATTACAACAGCATAATCAGAATACAGTATCATTTTTGAACAAACCTGGCAAGAGGGGCAGAAGTCAAAGAAATCCAATTAACATTCCTGACTACCATGTGACATGAAAACCAAATTAACAGGCCAAGTAGAACATATTCCTGCTGATCATTGGTGCTGGGAAGTTCATGATACTGCATATTTTGTTTTCATTCACAATCATAGATGAAACTGGTGATAATTGCAGGTGTAATAGACCAGACATCCATGACCTCAGCCCTTTAGATGAAACAAATGGAGAGTATTTCATGGCATAATATTAAATCTGATCAAAAAAATGTGTTGCATAACATGCAAATTTTGCATAATTTTGGATTCCTAGCGCTCTCTCTCTCTCTCTCTCTCTCTCTATATATATATATATATATATATATATATATATATATTGAACCATTCTGTTCATTGGAACAATTGTATTAATTTGAGTATTGGATATTGGAATCACACAAGACCACCCACGAAGCCGATGTCTTACAGTATATGTCATAAAGGGGTCCAGAAGAAGCGTTCTTATGTGAAGTGAGCGCGAGTGTCATTATGAGAAATCTCCAGAACTCATTAAAAGGAGTTATGTCCCAAGCCAAGCCTCTTGATGAAGATTGGGGACGCTTTCCAGTTCCCGGCTAAACTTATTATAGGAGGGAAGAATGAAATAAATTAATATCTTTGGTTACGGAAGAGTTGCATTGGATTTGAGACAAGAATTGCAACCTGTATTATTTCTGCTTTATTTTGATAGGCATTAGGGCTGCATTCAATAATGCATTCGCTAATTTGAGCTCATGATATAATTAATGCGGGAAATTTTCCCGGGCGTGCTAAGATTGCACGCAGTCAAGCGGCGTGATGACGCTACCCGGAATTATAAATTAAGGCCGCCAGGGCATATCAGAGTCATTCTTGGACCGAAAGACTGCGAGAACGAATCGTCGTACTGCGTGTTGGTACTGAGAACAACGCTTTGTCTTCGAGCTACGCCGACTACCCGTACTGCTATTTCTGCAAGGAATTACCCCAGCATCAAGTCAGAACGAGTGTTTGACAGCATCATTGCAAAGAAGCCACAACCAGGAGCTGAAGCCAACACAACAACGGGCATCGATCCAGGAACGTTGGGAGCACCTGACCAGCACAACCTCGAAGGGGACACCTTCCGACTACAGAGGGAGCTGTACGAAGACGCCACACAAGCAAGAATGTCTCCAAGTGGTCAACACTATCTGATGCCAGCTCTGCAGTCTATCAGAATGTGGTAGATCCAGTGGTCCACAGGGATGGCCGCTCCGCTATGTCCCCGATAAATTAAGGTCAGAGCTTTCCAATTCTGTTTCAAGGATGTCATTTAAATTTAGATAGGAATATGGGGGCCGTCAGTCAACATATTTGTGGTAGTAGGAAAATTTCCCTTGTAATTTAGAGCTAGGCCTCAAACTCGAACCCCGTACTTTAAGGTAGATGTTATTTGTAGAGTCCTTGTTAGCGAAGTTATTGTTCATTTTGATTGCGTTATTTTAACGTACGTGTTTTTGTAAGGGTCTGATCGATCTCATTTAGGCATGGAGGTTAGTCTACAGATAGGTACTTTGATTTGATCGCATTTAGGCATTTGTTTCTGCAGACGTAGAAGTGTATCGTTATGACCAAGTCGTGACCAGTAATTCACCCAGATTCACTGATAGAGCGAGCGAGTCCAAATATTTAAGAGATTTGAGCCCATGAGAGGCAGAAGTAAAATTTGCAGTTGGCATGAGAGAGCCCAACCATTGAAAGATTATTGAATTTATTTTGGAAATGCCTAGTATGGCCATGTGACGATCGCTTAATGATTAGTGTTTTGTAGCACCAGGATTTAGCCCGTGAGAGGCATAAGTAAGATGAGCGAGATTGCTGGAAGTATTGAGACGAGGGCAGATAGCCCAGGTATATTTAAATGAGGGCTTTAGCAGCTGACTACGTGAAGTGTTCTTTTGAAAGGCAAGACTTTAGCCTGTCACCCCATTTGAGCTCATAAATTAGGGGACTGCCGCAAGTGGAATGGTGAGGGTGGAGGTCATTGAGCTTGACGTCACAGGCTTGTGGGTTGGTCGTCTGCAGTATGTCAAGAATGCCGAGAGGGGAAGAAACGACCTTCATGTTTTGAAAGCAGAGAGAGATTTGTTTTATGTCCTATTTGTTTTACGTAATATTTTAACACTGGCCCGTTTTATCCTGACACCCATGTATGTGTTGATTGGGTCCTTTTATATTGTGTGCATAGGTATCTTGGACGCCTTACTTGTCATGGGACTAGGGTTCGTGACCGAGTCAGGTCATTGTAAATTTTGTGGTGATTTTTGTTTGCACCGGGGTTCGACGGCGCGAGGCATTGTAAATTTTTATGGGAATCATTGTTTTGTGTAATTAAGCAGATATCCATCTTTCTAAACTTCGTTACTTACACTATTGTAACATGCTTGTTGCAGCTCACGTGTTTTCGTGAAGGCAGTAAACTGGTAGTCATCGGCTCAGCGTCATTTTACCATCTCATATTGAAATGCTCTTTCATTTGTAAATAATTCAATTTTTTGTAATAAATCCCTATTTGTTAAACTTTGAATGCAGCGGTGTTTTCTGTTAGATATTTAATTTTTAATTTAGCCGAATTCTTACCTGAGTAGGCACATGTCCTAGTGTATTATCTTTATGTTGCCCCGTTATACCCATGTTATCCCTGAGAAGAGCGCTCTCCTGGCTGATTGAAGAGGACTGTGTTCAGGTAAGACTATGTGCACCAGCTCACGTCTGTGAGAGTTTGTTCACTACTGTACTCTGGGTTCGAGACCGGCCTTCGCCTGGACGGAACTTTAAAGTGCAGTAGGGCACAATATATATATTATACCCGTAACACGGTTCTCAATCAAAGTCCCCGATGTATGCGGAGTTATGCTACCCGCCGAACACGCTTCCCCTGTGAACATGTCAGCTGCGAGCAGCGGGGAAGTGAGACGTCACAACTAGGTAACTTGGCCAAGGTTGTATTACGTCAGACGGAATGTTCCATTCTTTTCCATCGCTAATTTCTTTGAAATGGATTAATGATATGAAGATATGAACCACATCACCGTATAGCCTAATTTTTTATAGTCCTAATTCCCAAGTTTCAAGGAGATCAGTTAAAAACTATTGAAGATATCAGTAATTATAATTCCCAGGGGATACTGAATAAACAGGCAGGCATTTCGCTTGTCAAGCCAGTCTATCTTGTGCCACAGTCGAGGCCGGTCGGTCATCTGTTGGTCATTCTACTGCCGTGATGTTGGTTGCCAGTTCGACTCTCCGATGAAAGTTTAAGTTCGCGTACTATTGGACTCTAATTCTGCAATGCATCTACAAGACTTGAAGTATTACAGCATCGTTTGCATGTGGTAATAGAAGTTGTGTATGAGTTGAGTCGTGAACAGTTAAGGTGTTTAACTCTTTACAGGAACAGTGTGATTGGAAATAGTATGATACTACGCTACCAAGTACTTAAATGTAATTTGATGTTTGAATTACAAGAGATGATAGGATTTGAATGACAGTGTTTAAACTTCACAAAGTGATTTAACATTGAATGCTAAAAGTGATAAAACCTTGTCGTTAGTGGAACTTCAAAACTGTACATAATTTTGTATTTAACCCTAACAAGTGATAAACCTGTGCTAATAGCGAGACGTAATTCAGTATTTCAAACTGTACTGGTGATTGAATTTTGTAACAGTGTTACTCTACCAAGGTGTTAGAACATTTCGACAAACTATACGTTTATGTTACAAGCTACTGACACAAGTAGTTGAATTTAACAGTGCTATTGAACTTAAGATTTATTTTCCAAGTGACCGTATTCACGATAGAACATAGCCTTACAACTGTGGTTAAATAAACTGATACAGTTAACATTTCTTGTGTTGAACCCAGGACGGTTCTTGAAAGGACAGTGTTTTCTTTATTTAATCATGAACGGGACTAAATTCATCCCAGAACAAATTCTTTGGTTTCATTTATTTCTAGAATTAATTCGAACTTGAACTGTATAAAGTTTGGAAGTGGAATATTTTATTTTCTACGTTACTATTCAGCCGAAGTTCTCATATTTAACTTTGATAAAATGACATTTATTTTGCGTGGCTGATACAGCACAGATTTAATTCTGAGTTCAATTCAAGCCATCAGCAATAACTGTGTTCATTAGTGAAACCATCACTGTGAAGACAATTGAGTGCAGACCATTACTAACTATTATCTCATTTGTGCAGACCAGTTACTTAGGATCTATTTCATGCCCAGTGCCATGTTACAACCATGACTACGAATGCTCCTAGACCATTCAGACCTCCGATATATTCAAGACCTTCCAGATATTCAAGATCGGCTCGGAAGATGGTGGCACCCTAAGCAGACATTGTGACCCGCAATGTATCAGGGCCAATTCCGCCCCAAGGAGAAGTACTCATTATAACTGCTGTGCTGAGGTGATGTTGAAATCTGACTTTATTTTATGAAAAAACTTTTTTTTAAACAATTAATGTTCCATTATACTTATCTGACTTCCCTCTCCTCTCTAACAATTCAGATAGTGACCGGTCACCCCTGGGCCGAGTCTTGTGTTCAGCTAGCCATCAAAACAAACTTTTACAGTTACAATATATATATTTCTTCAACTTATTTACCTAAAAGAGCACTAAGACCTGTTTTCGTGCAATAACTTGAAAATAATTACCTGACATTGCTTTAGGTAGGAAGTTGAAAGTCTCAAATACACCACTTCCTTCCTACGTTTTGTTTCCTTGGTATGAGTCACAACCTTGTACTGTGTCACCCATTCCAAAGGAAATGGAAGAGACAAGTCTCTTTTAATACTTGGATGTTGAAAGGAATGTAAGACAGAAAAGCATAAAATTCAAAGGAAGCTTGCTAATGCGTGAAAGAAGTTGGTAAACGAGTCTTTTCCAAAGACTGAGGTAGTATTCTGCACGTAGATGCACGTTAATTTGCAAGTATATTTTCTTTTTATTCATCATCATCATCATTTCCCTTTATCCAGCTGTAGCCGGGTAGGGGCAAATATGGTTCCTCTCCACTTTCTTCGGTCTTTCCACCACTCCTCCTCCAACACTGTGTCCCAGTCCAGGTTTCTTTCTATAGTGCTACGTTGGATGGTATCCTTCCATCTCAATCGTGGTCGTCCACGGCCTCTCCTTCCTTGGATTTGCATTTCCATCACCTTTTTTGGCATTCTTTCGTCGCTCATTCGCTTTATGTGCCCAAACCATCTTAGTCGGCTCTTCTCTATTCTATCATTCATTTTTTCCACTCCAATTTCTTCCCAGATTTTCTCATTCCTTATTTTGTCTCTTCTACTCTTCTGTATCATACTCCTCAAGAATTTCATTTCGGCTGCCTGTATTCGACTCTCATCCTTCTTTGTCATTGTCCAAGTTTCTGCTCCGTAAGTTGTTATGGGTACGTAATACATCTTGTACATAGTATCCTTTGCTTCCATTGGCACATCTTTGTCCCATAACATATTTCTTACACTATGATAGAAACAACTTCCAGCTTGAATCCTTTTAATAATCTCAGCATCCAGTCGAGCATTCTCCATTAATTCACTCCCCAGGTATTTAAACGTTTCCACTACTTCCAGGGGCTTGTCTGCAAGTCCAATCTGACCTTTCCCTTCTTTCTCCCCTCTAATCATAACAAGAGTTTTACTCTTTTCTACACTTATTTTCAATCCACATTCTTCAATCTTCCCATTCATCACATTCAACTGTTCTTGAACCTTCCTGTCTTCTGCCCAAATCACAATATCATCTGCAAATAACATCATGTTCATTTCTCTTCCTCCATATGCTGCTTTTGCTGTTCTCATGATGTCATCCATTACTATTGTAAACAGGATTGGTGATAGAACACTTCCCTGTCTCAGCCCACTAGTTATTTTGAACCAACTTGTCCTGCCAACTTGTGTTTGCACGCAACTACAACATTCCTTATACAATGCCATGATCATTTTTATTAATCCCTGTCCAATTCCTTTTTGCACCAGACTGTCCCAAACTTTCGTCCTAGGGACACTGTCATATGCCTTTTCAATATCAATGAATGTCATCACCATATCATTCCCGTACTCCCAATGCTTTTCCATTAGTTGTCTCATAATGAAAATGGGCTCTATTGTTGACCTTCCACTTCTGAAACCAAACTGATTTTTCTGTATCTGCTTCTCAACCCTCAACCTTATTCTACTTTCCAGTATCCTTTCCATTATCTTAGCAACATGGGATATTAGAGTAATTCCCCTGTAGTTCTTCAAAACTTTCTTATCACCTTTCTTGAAAATTGGGATGATTATTCCTTTTTGCCAATCCTCAGGGACCTCCTTATTCTCCCAGACATTCCTGAGAACCCAATATGTCCACTGCAGGCCTACAGCTCCAGCTGCCTTTATCATCTCCACTGAAATTTCATCTATTCCAGCAGTTTTTCCATTCTTCATCTTTCTTACTGCCATTTCAATTTCAATCAGTGTAATTTCTTTATCCATTTCTTCGTCAACTAATTGCCTTTCCTGGTCGTCCATTGAATGACTGTCATCCGTTCTTATGTTCAGCAGCTTCTGAAAATACTCTCTCCATCTACTTCTTATTTCTTCTGGCTTTGTTAAAATTATGCCACCTTCATCCTTCACAAATATGCTGTTTACCTGATCTCTCTTTATTTCTTAAGATACCATAGAGTAATTTCTTGCTGCCCTGCGTATCATCTCTCAATGTCTGTGTGAATAAGGCCCAGCTTTTCCTCTTTTCTTCCTCCACTACTTTCTTGGCCAAATTCTTTGCCTCCACATATTTTCTTCTACTTTCTTCAGTCTTAGATGTTTTCCATGCTTTCCATGCCATTTTCTTTTCCTTCACTTTAATCTTTACCCTATCATTCCACCAGTGTGTTTCTTTGTCTTTCACATTTCCTGATGTTCTACCACACACCTTTTCTGCACATCCAACCAGTGCTTCCTTAAATCTTTTCCATTCCTCTTCAACATTCCCCACCTCTGTCCTGGGTACCAAGGGTATTATTTCCCTTTGAAATTCTCCTTTTCTCCTTCAACTTCCATACTTTAATTCTTTTCTCTCTTCTTAATTGGGGTTTTTCAGTCTTTCCAACTTTCAATTTTCCTATCACAACTCTATGATCTCCACCAAAGGCTTCTTCAGGCATGGCTGTTACATCTACAAGGTTCTTCCGGTGTTCTTTCTCTATGATTATATAATCAATCATGGTCTTTGTCCGTCTGTCTCCCCAGCCATACCTTGTAATCTTCTGACTGTTCTTCTTCCTAAACCAGGTGTTTCCAACAATCATTTGATTCCTCATGCAAAAATCCACCAACAACTCGCCTTCTGGATTTACATTTCCATATCCAAAGGGCCCTACAACATCTTCCTTTCCTTGTCTTTCCATTCCAACTTGTGCATTTAGATCTCCCATCAATAGTACTTCCTTATCTTCTATCTGTCTCTCCACTTCCTCTAAGAAGTCCTCTAGATGTTCATCTATGCAACCAGTTTGTGGGGCATACAACTGAAATAGATCTTTCACGCCATTTTCAAACAGGAGTCTCATCATCATCATCCTATCACTGACGTACTTTGTATATTCCAGATATTCTTGGATTTCTCTTCCAAGTATGATGGCCACTCCATTTTTTGCTTCAGGTCCTCCGCTGTAATACAGCCTGTATCCTTCTCTCAGAGGCATCTCCCCTGTACCCCTCTTCTTGGTCTCGCACACTCCAAGTATGGCTATATCTTTTTCTATCATGAAGTCAACCAGTTCTTCTGTCTTTCCCGTCAGTGTCAGTACATTAACTGTTGCAATTTTGATGTAGTTTGATGCTGGTTGCCCATTTTTCACAGTTTCCCCAGCACCTGAAGAGCTGCGCGTCGCTTTTAGCAGGGGACGCCCTAACCTTTTCCGAGGCACCATATCTGCTTTGTCCATATAGGCTATTGTTACGATGGGCTCGCCACACCCAAAGGCATTTTATACCTACTGCCAGGTTCAAAATTAGGCCGCCCCTAACATGGAGACAGACGCCTTTCGTAGCCGCTCCTCTGGAGTACAGACGCTACGGGTATGCCCCTTCCGCCATCTCCGCTGTACCGAAGTCCTCCTTCTCCGCCATAGATGCCATTGAGGTCTTCACTCGTAACCCTGAGCTGGGACCCATACCAGATGTTACACACCGGGTCAGTGTGCTCTGGGACTCACATAGGCAGGGGCGCCACTCCCTGGGTAGTTTCTGTCTCTGCTAAATATTAACCACGTTATTTACAATCACTTTCTTCCTGAAGCTTTAATATTTGCCCAGTACAGCTGTCCTGCTTGATATCGATGCTGTTGCTTCCTTTCTTCATTCCACATCTTGATTGCTTTAAGCATAAAGTTTTCTTGGAAATTCTGGTGTGCTGTAAGTTTCAGCTTGAGGTCAAGCTCCCGAATATTGTCATGTGTAATACCTACTTCTTGGAAGTCTATCTCGATGAACCAGGCCCTCTTGATTTTCTTTTCCAGAACGTAGGTAAAAATTATGTGTCAATCTCACTGGGCTCATTCGCCCCATATGATCATAAAATGCAATCCTCGCCTGAATCACACCATCACACCAGTTTTTTTCCATGTATGGGTAAGTATAATTATTATCTTCAAATAGTTTGCACGAAAACATAATGTGGTGGTACATTAAACTGTAAAAATGAAATGGCGAATGGCTTTTAGTGCCGGGAGTGTCCGAGGACATGTTCGGCTCGCCAGGCGCAGGTCTTTTGATTTGACACCCGTAAGCGACCTGCGCGCCGTGATGAGGATGAAATGATGATGAAGACAGCACATACACCCAGCCCCCGTGCCACAGAAATTAACCAATGATGGTTAAAATTCCCGATCCTGCTGGGAATCGAACCCGGGACCCTCTGAACCGAAGGCCAGTACACTGACCATTCAGCCAACGAGGCAGACCATTAACCTGTAAAGATGGGAGAGAGAGAAAGCCTCTTTCCATGTTTCCAGAATCTACAATATTCCTCTTTATAATTATGTACATTTTAGCAATAGATGAACCAAACCCCATGGCGTAACAGCCCCGAGGGGCCTCGGGCTACCATGCGACCGCTGCTCAGCCCGAAGGCCTGCAGATTACGAGGTGTCATGGTCAGCACAACAAATCCTCATGGTCATTATTCTTGGCGTTTAGCAATAGATGAACTGCCCCAAAATAAAATACAACTCATTTCAAAGATATTACCATTATATATAATAGCAGTCAAACAAATCACCACTCCAAGCAGGGAAGGAAAGATCCGTACGACCTTAAATTCTCTTTATGCCATTCAAGGCGCAGCCACTGTCAATCAGCAGAACGTAGAGGAGGCACTGAGCTTTGTTTGTCTTTCCAAATGTGTATAACTAATCAGACAACTCAAGATGATGAATGTTTGGATATGGAAAGAAAGACTCCACAGAGGGCTGGATTGGACAAGGAATGGACAAGGCCTGAATGTTTTTATGAAAATATGTTCAGAATGCAATCAGGAAATACACACAAGTAGACACCTGAGATCAAAGGAAAGATTCAACAAGCTTCTACACTGAAATCAATAAATCTGACAGAAAGTTGAAAAGGACCCTTTCCAGTCTGCCCTACAACTTTTTATTTGATAGAGAATATTCAGTCATGATGATTAACATGACTATTAAAAGATGACAGCATGATGAAAAGTTTACTCATCACAAAGACAACAGCAAACTGCACGTTTAAATAAGATATCCAAAGGAGATCAGATTTTGCAAATGGTCACAAAGGAAAGTGACAATGGGCCATGATCGGATTTATCAAGTTGAAGGTTTCCTTAGTGTCTTTCCGGGAGCCTAGCTCCCAACACCACCGCAACATGGAACAGTCAGCATTGGGTCACATATACAAGAGGTCACATCTACATGACGGAATCGACATTTAATATATGTGCGACAGCCATCCAACTAAAACAACAATCCTAGGTACACAGGAAAAATTGTAAAACATAATAGCGATCATGACACCCTGTGGAAATTATTTTCCTGATACATTGCTGACTCGGTATGGTATTGTGAATTAATGATGATGATGCTTGTTGTTTAAAGGAGCCTAACATCGAAGGTCATCGGCCCCATTGTGAATTAATAACATTATGAGTGCTGAAGTGTAAAACCATGTTCTGTAAGATGTTACAATACTATACACCAGGGAAGAGCTGCTGTTCATTAGGAAATTTACGCATGAAGACCTGAAACCTACAACAAAAGTTATAAAGAAGAATTCCGGGAAGGTAAAAATTCCTGATTTGGGTGGACATTGTTGAATTTAAATCCAAAAGAAGACCCTTAAAATGGAATTGGTGAAAGAACTGATAAATAATAATAATAATAATAATAATAATAATAATAATAATAATAATAATAATAATACAGTATAGTCTCGATTATTCGACTTAAACGGGACCTGGAGTACGTCGGATCACCGAAAATGTCGGATAATACGGAATAACTTTGAAAAAGAACTAAAACAAACAGGAAGGCTATACTGTATTATGTATTATGTTTTACGGGACTCTATTTATTGACTTATTAATTCAATTGTACAGTAGATGGAGTACTCTTTTCTTACTACGCCTGTAGCCAGGTGCAGATGTCTTGGCTTGGGCTGCAAGAGTTTTGATATCATCTTGAAATTCAGCCCAGTTTCATCACAATTAAAAATCTGATCACCGGATAATCCTCCAGCAAGACTTATTTCTTGAAATTGTCTTTTAAATTTCACAACCTCATCGGATTTAGCTGACAGTTTTTCTCTACAGATATTAAGCTGCCCAATGCCGTACCGTTTTTTCCACCGATCAAGCCACCCAGCACTGGCAGTAAAATTAGGGTCCCTTTATTAAACTCCTTCTAGATATACACCGCCATTTCTTGCAGAATGGGGCCAGATATTGACAAGCCCTTTTCCTGGTTTTTAGTGAACCAAAGAAATAGTGCTTCACTTACTTTTTCGTACTCACATTTTTCATTGTTTTTTCTAATTTTCAGTGCATGACTTGTTGCTTTGGTAGAGCACCACTTTTCAATTTATTCCTCGTATGTTTCCAGTCTCCCACTGTAACACGTCCAATAGCATAATCTGAAGTCATTTTTTGGAGAGTTTCCCCTTTGTCCAGTCTCTTTAACCCACTCTACTTGTCTTCCACAGAAACAATCACTCGCCATACTCACAGAGGATATGAAAACTATAACATCCGCACCCAACCAATACTACATTGAACAATCCTACCGCATGACTGCCAGTGCTTGTCCCACAGTCGCACCCTCCACACCCCGTGTCCCAGAATTGCATCCACCTAAAGTTAAAATTAAGACTACCAGTGTCGGATAACACGGAGTGTCGGATAAGCGAAGGTCGGTTGAGCGAGACTCTACTGTAATAATAATAATATTTGCTTTATGCCCCACTAACTGCTTTCCTACGGTTTTCGGAGACGCAGAGGTGCCGGAATTTTGTCCTGCAGGAGTTCTTTTACCTGCCAGTAAATCTACTGACATGAGGCTGACGTATTTGAGCAGCTTCAAATATCACCGGAATGAGCCAGGATCGAACCTGCCAAGTTGGGATCAGAAGGCCAGCGCCTCAACTGTCAGAGCCACTCAGCCCGGCAAACTGATTATTCAAATAACCCATAATGTAAGAGATATTTTCCAAATGTAAAATAATACAATTATAGGTGGAGGTATTCCCCAACTGTAGAACTGCAGGAAGAGATTCCTACGACTTGGAACGAGTGTATATGTGCTGTATAGTAATACAATGCGTATACCACGCTTATTAGTAAGAAAAATAGACAACGCTTATACAGGGTTTATCCACTGTATAACTATACAAGTGTTAAACAACTGTATAAAGACTTTTTATTAGTAAGACGGTGAATGGATGCCTGATGGTGATCACGCATTAACACCAACCGGATGGGCACGCACTCCCAACAAAAGCTTTAAGAAATGTGGAATTTCAAATTAAGTGGATGGTAGTGAGGACGACTATTTGTATTTTTTTTTTTTTTTTTGCTAGTGGCTTTACGTCGCACCGACACAGATAGGTCTTATGGCGACGATGGGATAGGAAAGGCCTAGGAGTTGGAAGGAAGCGGCCGGATTAGATCTCAAGATGGCATTATTTCTCTTCAATACTAAGATGACGCCCATAATCACATACGGGATTCAATTAATATGGAATAATCTAACAACTGCAGACCTAGCAGTCATCGAAAGAGTGAACGCAAGCTTCCTCAAACGCACTCTGTGTGTGTCAAAATTCACACAAACGAGGCTGGTATATGAACTGGCAAAGGAGTCTTTCTATATAGAGGATATCAAATCCAAACTATAGGACTTCCATACATGATTGCATCAGAGAAACATATAAAAGAGAGATATGAAAAGAGATCAAGTATTTGGGAAGATTTTTACAGCACTGAAGCCATGACGAACAGAGCTTGGACGATGGCAAACTATGAGCTCAGGCATATGGTAACCCATTACGCAGTCAATGGCCTCCATCATAAAATATGCGTGATCAAGTCATTCCATACGCCAGGTGATAAGTGTAAATGTGAACTTTGCAACAAAACATGTACAAGATACCATCTACTCAGTTGTGCAAAAAGAGTGAAATCTCTCATAGAGTACAGCAAGGAGAACTAACTATTTAAAAACGCACAAATGTGCGCATTTGTTATATTATTATAAATTAAGGTACAGCCCCAGCAGGTGCCTGGTGCGAAAATGGGAAACACAGAAAACCATCTTCAGGGCTGCCGACAGTGGGATTCGAACCCACTATCTCCCGGATGCAAGCTCACAGCCGCGCGCCTCTAACCGCACGGCCAACTAGCCTGGACGACTATTTGTAGAAAGATGCCAGCGACGCGAGTTCCTATGGTGAAACTTCAGATGACGATGGTGAATTGTGAAGGATATGAGTATTGGACCAATTTTATTTATGATTTTTGTGATGATTTTATTAATTGTAAGCCGTTTGAATTTATATTTGTGGTATATCTGACGAAAATTAAATAGGTATGCAAGTTATTTGATTTTTTTTTTTTTCCCCGTATTTTGCCGAGGGTGCGGGTCTTATTCGGTGGCGGATGGTATTCGGGATTATATGGTACACCCTCTTGTTATACGCAAGTTCGCAAAGCCCCACTATTTCAAGGGTGTGAAGAATTCTGTGAAACTATAGATATTCGAAAAATGCTTGGATGACAGGGAATTTGTTCTGTGAATGGTTGCTCTGTTTGGAAAGAAAGATGACATGTAAAGACTGCAATATTCTTATTCTGAATTGATGCGCTGCTCACAACCACGATGGACTGGAACTTAAAAATATCCATCTCCTGTACTTGCCGGCAAACACTACCTGCCACATGCAAACACTAGATCAAGGGATCATTTAATGCATGAAACTTGCATATAGGAAGCAGCTCATTCATTTTTTAGTAAGAAGTATCAAGAAATGTGTCCTACTCTTGTATCAGGAAGTGGAATGTCATGTATGCTATAGGGACTGTAGCTGTGGCTTGGGACACTGTAACACCATCTGTTATAAAGAACTGCTTCCGGAAGTGCAGGTTCTTTGTAAATAATACAGAAGAAACGACCGTGACCGATGCCTTTAACAGGGACTGGACTGATTTATAACAGAATTTGGAGTTGGAAGAAACTTTCAAAGACTTTGTGAACACAGAGAATCAAGTACCAGTAACAGATGGTATCTCTTGTGATGCAACTAACCCATGTGAGCTAACAGAAGTGGAATCGCAAGCAGACAAAACATTGGAAACGGAGTCTCTTCCCACGCGCCCGCCAGCTAAAGACGCAATGACAGCCTCATCGATTCTGGACAACGTATCTCTACCAGCAATACCCCTGAAAATGTTGTGAATGCAATGGATGTACTGGAAGATTTTATTTTGAAAACCTACAGAAATGCACTTAAGCAGCATGTTTGCCTAACGAGGTAAGATGTTGAAATACGTTTTTGTTGGAACTTAATTTCTATGTTGGCTACCATATTAGAATAATTTTATATTGGCCACCCAGTCATACATATTTTTTGTGTTTTCATTTGTTTTCATGTGTTTCGAACATCGAGGTATCGATGGTTTCAAACAAAGTCAAAATAATAGAATATCGTGTGTGCACTGTATCAGGATATAAATATGATTTCACCCTGGATTATAATCAACTTACAAAATTATGCGAGCACTTCATACCATAGATAACTGCAGGATTTATTTTTCTTCGTAAATATCACATTTAAAGCACCACAGACCGGAAATGATTTGGTGGCGCACTTAAACCAATTTCTGGCCTGTCAACCGTGCATAACTCGTCAATTTCAAATGTTTTGCTGCGTCCACATTTTAATACTGCATTCTTTTTGTGACTGTAGACACTGCCTGTGAATTGTTTCCAATTGTCTACTGGAATTTGCTAAATTCGCATATCCTTTCTGCCTATAGCAGCTGATTGACAATAGTTTTGTTGCTTCAGTTTATTGTTTCGTATTTACAAAAAACTAATCAAAATAATGGACAGGTGTGTTCTAAACATTCAGGAAGAGTGGGCCAGTCTATTTAGGTACATAAACTTAAAGACTAATGAACCCTGGACTTCTTTATTATTATGTAAGTTTCTGTACCCTTTACCCATCTTTGTAGCTTCCTCTTATTCTTGTTGTATTCTACACTGAAAAAAATGGGATTTATTATCATTCTTACAATTTCTGCTCTATTCATCTTGAGGATCGGAGGTACCCGGGTTCGAGTCGCGAATACAACACTAACTTACATATTTTTAATATTTCCTTTTGTTATGCAGAAACTTGTTTAATTCAGAAATACGTAATTTGAAGTCCGATTTTTTTTGGTCCCAATCACTTTCAATTATTGAGGTTTTACTGTAAAGGGTCTGTTATTGGAAATTATAAATTTCTTGGTTGCCAGTGTTTCGCCCCAGTGTGCCAAACTGGGCTCATCAGTCGGTAACTAGCAAACTTACCAAGACACATGGCTAGTGCATATAGTTGAGGCCACTGCATTGGCTACTTGGTGCCACAGGCAGTGCCAATGCACTAGAGAGACTTTATCTCTTTTACAAAAACTGATACCTGCTAGACCATCAGATAAGAGATTCACAAGGAAACCGAAATATTTGTCCTAAATGAGATTTGTAATTCCAATTTAAATGGTGTGTTATTGGAAATAATAAATTTTCCAGCTATAACATACCTGTAAAATATACACTGTATTAAACAAAGAATTTTTTTTACATGTTATAGTATTATATATTATATTGAAACTGTGTGTTTGACGATTGGAAAGCTTTTAGTTACATTTAACTAAGTCAACACTAGAAATATGGCCTCCTTCGTAACACACCACGATAAGTAGACGACAGGGTGTGAATTCCAACATGAATAATCTCTAACCAAAGACTATTTTATAAACTAGGTCTGCTTGTGAAATACATGCAGCAAAGACTGCCAATAAGGTGCTGAGAGCTTGCTGAGTCATGGGAATGCAGCGTGGTTTCAGAAGACCCTTGAATATTTGTCAACACACTTCTAATGACTGAGTGTGCAATGAATGGTTTGGAGCTTTCAGCATGGCAGGCAAGTCATAAAACTCGAGCACTCTGGAGCATTAAGATCGGTAAACCAAATTCTTATTAAATCCTGAATACATCATGTTAAACAGAATTTTTCAAGACAGTCAGTACTTAATTTTTTAGTAATCTATAAAAAAAAGTGTAATATTATAGTAACAAAAATATTATTTATTTTCAAATTTGGTTTTCATCATATTTCAGCACTTCTTATGGATAACTGGATGCATATCTTACAATGCTGCATAAACTTCTCAACACCACTGACCATGCTGCTCTGCAGATGTTCTTTATCTGCAAGTGAGAATCTAGAAAAACAGCAAAGTGCTCCTAATTGCACCCAGTGAAAAAGTATCAGCTACAACAATCAACAGGACTATGTTCCACGACTTTCTTTTCATATGTCCTCTAGGAGCAAAGATTTATAGCACTTCATAAAATAACTGGACTGAAATTTTAAATTAATGTTGAATCATAGCGACTTACTTTGATCTGCCGTTTCATTGTGATGCAGAACAGAGTGATGAAATACATGACCAATATGGGCCAGAACACTGGAATGTTGAAGCAATCAAAAAATGTGCACCCCACAGCAATCACAGTTGACTTGGTCACCGAATACCAGAACTTGAATTCCGGCAGACGACGAATGAACGGTCGGAATTCCTCATTTGCTCTAGTTGGTAGCTCAGGGCCTTCATCTGTAAAATTTAAGCAAATGGTAATGCTGCATAATGATGATTTCCTATTTTAAAGAAAACATTTGTAAGATAAGCTAGAAACTGGAAACTAATAATTACCAGCAGATTCACAAATTTAAAGACCAATTTAAGCATTTTCAGAGAATAAAGACAATTAATATAGGGTAGAAAGCAACTGTTGTACAGAACATGACTTAATAGACATTGACAAGATTGAAATGTCGCACATTATGCCCCTCTAGCTCATAACATTAAGCAGGAATTTAGATCAGTTTATCAAATGTTGGCAGTGATGTACCTCGTTAGTGACTTGGAATGTGAGGTGGATGACACTACAAATGCATAGGTGTAAAGTATCTGAATAAATGCTTATCAGGTCCTTTTTGTGTACCTCCATGCATCAAACAGTAAATCACCACCACCATCTTCTTCTTCTTCTTCTTCTTCGTCTACCGCTTTACCCCACACCTGCGGGGTCGCGGGTGCGAACTGTGTCGCACATGTAGGTTTGGCCCAGTCTTACGGCTGGATGCCCTTCCCATTGCCAACCCATTATGGAGGGATATAATCACTATTGTATGTACCTGTGGTAGTTGATAGTGTGGTGTGTTGTCTGAATATGAAGAGGGAAGTATTGGAATAAACGCAAACACCCAGCCCCTGAGCCGGAAGTATCAGATGCGATTAAAATCCCCAAACTAACCAGGAATCGAACGCGGGACTCTCCGAACCAAAAGCCTCAATGTTGACCATTCAGCCAAGGAGTCTGACGCATTGAACCATAAATAAGTACTTAAATGTTACATCAATTGCAGAATGCCTGACAATGCTAGCATGAACAAAATGCCGGTAGGCCGGGACTTTGAGAGGCGAGAACAGAACAGTGATGTATGTCGATATTCTCGGCATGATCCCTCCGTGGGTCTAAGAGAGAGATGAAAATATGGCACAGTCCACAGTAGGGAAATATCTGGACACAATTATTAATTTACGGCAAAGATGCCAGAGTGCTAGTGAAGCTGCTAAGCTGTACACTGAATGATTTCCACAAACAAGGGTTCCATACTGGCATACGATTACGGCAGCTGTACTGAGAACAGCAAACACGGGAAACGCGAATGTGGTAGACCTGCTGTTGTGGAAAAAAGCATAAACAATCGAGTTAATACGTTAATAAAATTTTTATCCTTTGTCCCACATAGAAACAAGTGACAACAATATTTAGCTTATTTTATTCTACGTTTAGTTACGTGGAGTAGAAATTCTTATCTTACCCAGCTAAAATTTTAACGCAGGTTGAACAAAAAAAAAAAAAAAAGAAGTGCTGGTATTTTTTCCAATTCCAATGGAGCGCTCAATTTGAAAATTCATAACTTTAAAAGTATTGTTCTGATAGTTACCAAATGTTAATATGGCTTAAAGTAACTTATTGTTAATCTGTATACCAAGTTTTTATTTCATCTCATGTATGTATGTATGTACAGTCTTCAGCCCTAAGGACGGTTGGATCCTCAACAGCTCTGCCATCAGCTGTCATAGATGGCCTAGGCATCATTGAAGAGGCGTACTAAGGAAATGCGGAGTGAGGTTTCCCGTTGCTTTCCTCACTGAACCAGAGGTTGCCATTAAATATCAGTCTGCCAAGCCCACTGAAATGCATGCACCAACCGACCCTATGAGCAACATTTTCACACCATTCATAGCAGGGACTGGCTGCACAAGGAATGGTATTACTAGCATCGCTCATACCTCAATCACTTTCATATTGTCAAAGCCAAGGATAAGACAGAGATAGATCAATGAGAGTAACAAAATTGCTCTAGCCCATACCAGAAGTATAGTGCACTGTGAACACTAGGTCCTGCCAGCAAGGGCAGATTATTTGTGAAAAAAGGTTGTTGTCAATTCTGTGAAAAATGTTCTCATTACTAGGTGATCACATGATGATATAGATGTTGATTCCCATAGGGAACCTGAAATATTTGTCCCAAATGAGTAAAGTCATAATACCATAGCCGTAAAAAATTTTGCTTGTTATGAAGCTCATGAGAATGTCAGGCTAAAATTAAAACTGCCTTTCGCCTGCATGCAATTGTTTATTTTTTATTGATTTATATTTAAGTGAGTGGTTTTGAGAGAAGAAAGCAGCGTATCCTCCCAGCGCTGTTGCCCAGTAGGCCTAATTTCCATGCCAAGTGAACTCTCACTGTTCTGTATCAGCTTTGAGTCATGTACGGCTACTTCACAATGAATGTGTAGTGTTGTGGGGTGAGAATGTGGATTAAGGGAATAACATGCTAGACGAAAAAGTGGTATTTCCCCCCATCACTCGGAACTTTAAATACAAAACGTTTCAGAATTTCAACACATCCCACCATGACTGATGATATCTTGAAGAGAGGATGCACTTCGAATAAGCTCCATCACCTAGCCCCGAGTGAAGATAAATTTCAATGACCTGGCCAATAATCGAATCCAGGACCCTTGTATCCAAAAACCAACATGCTCACCGTTCAGCTACAGAGTCTGAGAAAGAGTAAAGAATTCTTTTGGCACACACTGTAGGAGCTTAAAGTTTTCCTGCCAGGAAAAGCCAAAGATAAAGGATAAACACGCAACCTTTACATTACTTTCAGAACTGAGCAGTGAAGATTCTCACAGTATCTTTCATTTTGCCTGCGATTCTCGTTCACACAGAAGTGAGATATTTTGAAGAAACAATGACTTCTTCTCTACTTCTAAGGAAAGTAAGTTTCCAAATAATTCTGTTAAGTGCACTGATGAATTAATCACTAACGAAACGAAGAGGTCCTTCTCATAAGACGGAACTTACGGAGAAATACGAGATATACTATGTAATTCTATCGTTGATATATTGAACGCTGGTCCAAGAAAGGTCTTAAACAACTGACATCCACTTATTGTACAGCAAGGAACGCCCAACTGATGTTCAACCCGGCAATGTCGCTAGGGTTTCCCGGCCCAATTGCATTGTTCTTGCCGCTCAGTAAGCTGCTTTCTTCTCACACAACCACTCAAACATATATATCAAAATAAAATCAACAATTGTATGCAGGCAAAAAGCAGTTTTTATTTTAGCCTGTCATACTCATGAGCTTCATAACAAGCCAAATTTTTTTACGGCTTTGATCACCCAGTAATGAGAAAATGTTGTTTCACAAAATTGACAACTTTTTTTCACAAATATCAAATGAAATAAAAACTTGGTATACAGATTAACAGTAAGTTACTTTAAGCCATACTAAAGTTTGGTAATGGTCAGATCAAAACTTTTAATGTTATGAATTTTCGAAATGAGCGCTCCATTGGAATGGAAAAAATACTGGCACTTCTTTTGTTCAACCTAAATTAAAATTTTAACTGGGTACGATAAAAATTTCTACTCCACATAATTAAATGTAGAATAAACTAAATTTTGGTGTGTCTTGTTTCTGTGTGCGACAAAGGATAAACTTTTTATTAACGATTTAACACTGGTGTCTATACTTCTTTCCACGACAGTAGATGTGCATATTAGAACTTGTTGAGGAAGATCCCAGCAGAAGTACTCCTCAAATTGAAGCAATGGTAGAAGTGTTCCACTGGACCACCCTAAAAACACTCGTACCATCTGCAGCATGTTCAGCATCAGTTGGAGAGATATTATGCACCATGTATGGCGATTTAAGAAAGGGTTCTTCATTATCCCACAGACTTTGTGTATCATGGTTTGTCCAAGGAGTGGCATCTTCAATTTACATAACATGCACAAGTTGTCAGCCAGCCCAGCGGTGTAGAGGTAGTGGGTCTGCCTCTTACCTGGAGGCCCCAGATTCGATTCCCAGCCAGGTCAGGGATTTTTACCTGGATCTCAGGACTGGTTTGATGTCCACTCAGCTTACACGATTACAACTGAGGGGCTATCTGTCGGTGACATGGCGGCCCAGAAAGTCAAGGATAATAGCTGAGAGGATTCGTTGTGCTGACCACACAACACCTCACAATCTCCAGGCCTTTGGGTTAAGCTGATTGTTGCGCCATAGGGTTTGGTACAGATGGTCAGAGAACAATCTCCATGTTGTGCGATGTTCCCGTCACAAGATAAGGTTTTCAATTGAATGGATGCACACAAAAAATGGGCTAACCATCGTTTTCTTACCTGAGAGAAAAAGAGACTTCTCACTGATGGAAAAAATACATTTTTGGAGGAGAAAATGAACATCTTTTTTGGCTTTCATCTGAAAGAAGTAGCTTCATATTTAACATTGGCATACAACTTTAACTGTTTTATTGATAATCACAACAGGGGTGGGCCAAATTATGTTCAGATGCAGCCATTTAATCATAAGCCATCGCATTGAAGAAAGGTTCCTCAAATGATAGCCGTCTGTCATCTTGGGGTACGAACCGGAGGACTTGAAATAAGGTACCTTCCTGGAATTTGTCTGGAGGGAATGCGGAAAAACTTGGGGTAAAACCACACTCAGGATAGCTGCTGTCAGCACTGTGATTTGAACCTCGGATTTCCGAATGTCACAGTTCTTAAGTCCACTCAATGAGCGTGAGTAATAACGCTCAGCTTTGGATGTGAATGGAACACAATATACTGGGCCACAACGTGAAAAATAAAACTGTTTATTACCATCTTTCAGCGACAGTATTAACTTTTGCAATATTTACAGTTGTCCAACCAAGCTTTTCTTTTCCCTCGGTTCACCTCTGTAAGTAATGTAAGAATCACCACTAACCCTTTTCCTTTTCTGCTTTTCCCTTTCCCAGTTTCAGAGATCCTTTTTAAGTTTTTTGTAACTTCTAGTGGTAGAACTCTGATTATGGTCACATAAATTATCAACTTCAAAAGCAGAAGCCATCTTTACCTGGTTTGTAAGCAGACAATATGGCCAATAAGAAACAATAAATGTCCATATAACACTTCATAATTTACATTAATTTATTGCACTGAATACTCTTCTCAGGCAATGCATTATTAAAATGAAAATAGTATCTGCATTTCTTATTCCATTTTGGATTAATATCATACCAAAACGGACATGTATCATGGACTATCAAATTCCATAGTGTTTGCTAACCTGCCAACACTGTGTCGCCATCATACGTGAGAACTTTTAGTAACAATCAGTTAGCCCAATTTTGCAATTCTGTCAAGATGATTTAGATATCCCAAGAACTTCACAGCCTTGTATTTAAAAAAAATAGGTAATTCTCTGATGGAAGCCCCTTCAGTAAATGTAGTTATATCATTAACAGTAGGTGGCAGCATCTAACTCCATTTTCACAAATTTGATGGTCAGCCTGTTTTGGCGTGTATCCATTTATCTCCTGCCAGATGTAAGAGGCAACTGAACGGAGGGCTCCTAGAACTCTTAGCTTGGGAGCATGGGTAGATGATCACAGGGCCCTGGCAGAGCCTGGCAACATTTCCACTTGTCCTAGTCTCCCCACTTTCATCTTCCATACCCAACCTTCTCTGGTCAACTCCGGTTCTCTTTTCAGCCCCTAATGCTATTAGGTTTGCGAAGATAAGAAAGTCTTTAAATTTCACATTAATTGTGGCCCTTCCCATTCTGCTGCTAATACCTTCATTCATCTAAGTGCCGGATCTCTTCCATTTTTCCTACGATTACTGTATAATCCCGAATACCACTCGTACTTTTTTCGAAAATATTGCATCTAAAAATTGTGTGCAGATCTTATTCAAACCTTTCATTTCATGGCGTGATACTTCACGCGTCTTAGGGAATAAGATTTTTAGTGTATTTTAGTTTTAAGGGTTGGCACTGGATTCAACAACATCTTCAGACAGTGTTTGTTTGAAAATAACAAGTGGACATGTGTACCGTATTGCTCTCTCTTTTGTATTTCATGTGATAATGGAGATTTGTTCTATAATATAAATGTGTGTAAAACTTTCCTAAAAGTCGGTTCCTAAAAGCTCAGTAAAATTTCTTCTAAGTACTTAACAACCTTGAAATCAAACATCGGCACACTCGTGGTTGATGAAGATGATAAAGATGTTGATTCCCGTAGGGAATCTGAAATATTTGTTCCGAATGAGTAAATTTATACTACCAATGTATTTGGTCCATTATTGGACATTTATATTTTCCAGCCAACTCATTCCTGTTTGCCAGAGTTTTGCCCTAGTGTGCTAAGTTGGGTATGCACTAGCCAAGCGTCTTGGTAGGTGTGCTATTTACCAACTGATGAGCCCAACTTAGCACACTAGTGCGAAACGCTGGCAACCAGGAATGAGTTCGCTGGAAAATTTATAATGTCCAATAACAGACCAACTATATTGGTATTACACTCGTGGTTGCCGTGACTTAGCAAACAAGCTTCTCAGCGCACGCCCCCCCCCCCTCCCCCAAACACATTTTCACTTTTCTTTTATTGTAAGCGCTCAGCGGCAGGCAGTCTACAGTCTCACGTTCTTAGAGTGCCACTTGTAAACATGAATTCAAGAAAGCGTTTGCGGTCTTTTACTGTAAGTAAAAAAACTGAAAGTTAAAAACGAACCTGAAATTATCGGAAATCGTGCTGCCGGTAGAAAATGCGATATAGATAAATCTTGTATTCGAGAGTGAAGAACGAAGAAAGATTTTCTTTTAAACAGTAGAGGTGATTGTAGAGCTTTCCGCAGGCAGAATGCACAGCTTCCTGAAATTGAAAGGATTCTGTACAAATAAGTAACAGAAAGACGGGAATTGGGATACAGTGTGTGTACCAAAATGTGTGAATTAAAAGCATTAGAAAATGCAAAAGAACTTTCTATGCCAGTTTACAGCAAGACGAGGGAGAATCGGAATTTTCCGTAAGAGGAATGGACTAAGCATTAGAAGGCCTACCATAATTTCACAGCATGTTCCTACAGCCTACGAAGAAAGACCGTTTTCCTTCTAGCGCCATATAATTTGGTTATGAAAGAAACATTCGTATCTGCTTCCCCAAACTGGAAATGAAGATTAGATGCCTGTCTATTTTGAAATGCCATTGGAGAGTACTGTGAGTGTTAAGGAGTCAAAAAGTGTTACCATCAGAACAGGTGGTAATGAAAAACAGAGGTGTACCGTAATGTTATGTATACTTGCTGATGGAACTAAACTTCCACCGTACGTTGTCTTGAAGAGGAAGACGCTTCCGAAGGAAAATCTACCTGCTGGTGTTATCGTCAGAACTCAGTATTCCGGATGGATGGACAGTCTATTAGTGGAAGACTAGGTGAAATATGTTTGGCAACGTCGCTGTGGTGCATTGCTTAGACAGGAAATATTGCAGCCACACAACAGAAGCTGTGAAGATGCAAACCAAGGACGCAAAAACTGCTCTAGCAATCAATCCGGGCAGATTGACATTATCTTACAGCCATTGAATGTCTGTGTAAACCATCCATTCAAAGCAGCCTTGAAACAGCTGTATACCGAGACGGTGGTGGCTGACAATCATGCACTGACGCCAACTGGTCGTATTAAGTGGCCGGAAATTCAACTGCTTTGTTCATGAGTAAAGACGGCATGGATCGTATCCTTGGTGACCTCGTCTGGTAAAGTTTCCAGAAGTGCAGTATTTCTAATGCTATGGATGGCAGCAAAGACGATGACGTTGCCTGGGAAAGTGATGGTCAAAGTGACAGTGAAAGTTCCAAAGTTAGTATTTCTGATCATAAAGTGTTGACTATCGTTCTGTGATAAGTTTTTCTGTATGTGTTTTAAATAATTTATTGGGTATTATTTCAAGGACACTTAAAAACTGCCTGAAACTATTTCAAATTCATGAAACATACGTAGTGAAATGACATTCTTGTTCTGTAGCAAATATTGTAAATAAATTTGAGAGAAACTCTTTTCTTAAATTCTGTCCTTTAAAATATTGGGTGCGGTTCTTATTCAGGGGTTATAGAATAGAATTATGAGAGGATAGTTGCCCAGTTGTACTTCCTCTTAGAACAACAGTCACCACTACCCTGCACATTACGAACGCATAGCACTGCCTCCTGGATGACACCTATCCGTATGCAGGTCCCATCGGCCGGCTGGCAAGAAGCCCTAAAACTAAATAAACCCTTTAGATTTCTTCTTTTGGTGGCACGTGAAATCTGAAGTGTATCATAGGGAAATGGAAACCCTGCAAGATCTATGGGAACGTGTTTGCAGCTGCTCATGATATTGGTCAAACACAGGAGGTACTGAGCTGGGTCAAAGATAATTTTCTCCAAAGGTGCCGAGCATGTATTACTGCTAACTAACCAAGGATATTTTGAACAACTGCTGTAACAATGCTCAGTATTTGCCACGAATTATTTGTTTGAGTTGTCTACATTAAGAATTGTCTTCTGGTGAATAACCCTTGCGAGCATCTAGCAGCTTCCTATTCCAATCTTGTGCTGCTGCTATACCGCCTCTTGCCGCTTCACTACTAAGACAACCACATCTAACGTGATGTCATATACAGAAAGCTTCCATCCAGCCATCCATTGCTAATCTGGAAATTGATGTGAAGATATCGAGTATTTTTCATAGTTTTAGTTTAAAGTATAGGTCCTGCAAATGAAATGTTAGCAGCACAGTGTTTTAGTAAGAACTCCTGGAATTGCTTACCGACTGACTTTAATTCTTCCTAAATTTTCTCTGTACTGTATACTGTATGATCAAACAAAAGACTCTGCAAACCTTCTTCTAATGTCTTCTTACAGCACAGCAATAACTGAAGCTGATTATAATCTTGGAATATCTTGGATCCCCACACCATTTTCAGTTCAAGAACATTTTGAGTGTCAACCTGTTCAATGGCACACAGTTATTTGAAGAGATGATGTAAATCCTGTAGCAGATATGAACAGGGAATCTCCTTATTGACCACACTAATTTCACTCCCACACTAATTTCACTCAATGGCATAAAGTTGCCATATTTCAATCAAAGGCATTTTTGTTGACAATTGGGCTTCAGTGGGAATTTATGATAGAATGAGTTCTTGGTTCAGGGTACTTACAGGGGTTACACAAGGCTGTAATCTTTCACCTTTGCTGTTCGTAGTTTACATGGATTATCTGCTGAAAGGTATAAAATGGCAGGGAGGGATTCAGTTAGGTGGAAATGTAGTAAGCAGTTTGGCCTATGCTGACGACTTGGTCTTAATGGCAGATTGTGCCGAAAGCCTGCAGTCTAATATCTTGGAACTTGAAAATAAGTGCAATGAGTATGGTATGAAAATTAGCCTCTCAAAGACTAAATTGATGTCAGTAGGTAAGAAATTCAATAGAACTGAATGTCAGATTGGTGATACAAAGCTAGAACAGGTCGATAATTTCAAGTATTTAGGTTGTGTGTTCTTCCAGGATGGTAATATAGTAAGTGAGATTGAATCAAGGTGTAGTAAAGCTAATGCAGTGAGCTCACAGTTGCGATCAGCAGTATTCTGTAAGAAGGAAGTCAGCTCCCCGACGAAACTATCTTTACATCGGTCTGTTTTCAGACTAACTTTGCTTTACGGGAGCGAAAGCTGGGTGGACTCAGGATATGTTATTCATAAGTTAGAAGTAACAGACATGAAAGTAGCAAGAATGATTGCTGGTACAAACAGGTGGGAACAATGGCAGGAGGGTACTCGGAATGAGGAGATAAAGGCTAATTTAGGAATTAACTCGATGGATGAAGCTGTACGCATAAACCGGCTTCGGTGGTGGGGTCGTGTGAGGCGAATGGAGGAGGATAGGTTACCTAGGAGAATAATGGACTCTACTATGGAGGGTAAGCGACGTAGAGGGAGACCAAGACGATGATGGTTAGACTCGGTTTCTAACGATTTAAAGATAAGAGGTATAGAACTAAACGAGGCCACAACACTAGTTGCAAATCGAGGATTGTGGCAACATTTAGTAAATTCTCAGAGGCTTGCAGACTGAACGCTGAAAGGCATAACAGTCTATAATGATAATGTATGTGTGTATGTATTAAAAGAGATGAAATTAGAGAAAGTTGCAAGCTGTTTCAAATCCAACCTTGGTACATTATGTCAATTTTTTGCACATTGCTATAATAATAATAATAATAATAATAATAATAATAATAATAATAATAATAATAATAATAATAATAATCGGGCAAGTTGGCCGTGCAGTTAGGAGTGCGCAGCTGTAAGCTAGCATCCGGGAGATAGTGGGTTCGAACCCCACTGTTGGCAGCCCTGAAGATTGTCTTCCATGGTTTCCCATTTTCACACCAAGCAAATGCTGGGGATGCTCCTTAATTAAGGCCACGGCCGCTTCCTTCCCATTCCTAGGCCTTTCCTGTCCCATCGTCACCATAAAACCTGTCTGTGTTGGTGCAACGTAAAACAAATAGCAAACAATAACAATAGAGTGGGGTTTGAGCTGCACAGTAAATGCTCGAGAAAATGGATGAATCAAATATACGTGGAAAAAAATATACCCACTTTGAACTAAAATGAATCAGGGTGCACAAGTTATGTGACGGCGAGAGTTATGCGAGTGAATACAGTACTAGGGTAGATTATTAACAATGTACAGGGTGGGCGAGGAGTCTCTGCACCCCTGTAACCGTTTAGTATAAACTGTTAATTATGCTACGTTATTTATGCAGGTTGGGAGCTATATTACTTCTTATTAATTGTTGGAATCAAGTCCTGGAATACATATTGTCACAGTCAAGTGTTAGTGTGAAGCCATGGCAAATGTGAGCGGTAAATGTTACACTACTGAGGAGCAGTTAGTGGCAAGTGTGTGGGTACACAAACGACAACACACAGGGCAAACAATAAGACAGATTATGAGAGCATTCCAGGAAAGATTTAATAAGGCTCCGCCACAAAAAGCAACACTTATCTATTGGGACAGATGTGCTTTTGCCTCAGGCAGTGTTAAGGACAGGCCGTGGAGTGGAAGCAAGAAGATACAAGAAGAAACCCATGCTGGAGTCTGTGCTTCGACTGAACAATCTCCTATGAAGATAACTCAGTATACCACGGACAACGATGCGAGATTACATTAAAAAGATGTAAAATTCAGACCTTTTCGACCAACATTCGTGAAGGAGTTATTGGATAGAGACCGGAATGGGTGCGTTTTAGCATGCCGTGCTCTGTTAACTAAATTCCCAAATGCAGTGAGCCGTGCCAAATTTATGTTTTCAGATGAATGTGCTATTTATTGCAGCTCACATGCTAGTAATGTTGTCGTGTAGGCCAAAGAGAATCCTCATTACAGGGTTGAGTTGGAAAGGCAGCGATGACATCACAACATCTGCTTGGAGCGTACTTTTTTGAAGGGACTGTGAATGGCACAAATTATTTACATGTTATGAACACGATTAAAACCCCAGCTTGTGGAAAGGGGCCTGACAGAACGCATATGGTTGCAGCAAGACAGAGCACCAGTTCACTATGCTCTTGTAGTGCGCGAGTTCCTAAACAGACATTTCCCAGGACGGGGGATAGGTCGTGGTTCAGTAGCAACACCAGCTCTCTTTAAATAGCCACCAACAAGTCCTGACCTCACCAAACTTGACAACTCGTTATGGGGAGTCATTAAGGCACATGTATCTGCATGTCATTATACTACAAACAAAGAATGGCAGAATGCTGTTGAGGAGGCATTTTGCACTATAACACTGGACATGTTCTGAAATATGTCAAGAACACGGGGGAGTATAGAACTGTGTTTACAGCATGATGGGGACCATAGATATTTTGGACACCTAATATGTAAATAATATATACTAAATAACATTTGATACTAAACAGCTACAGGGGTATGGGGACTTCTCACCCACCCTGCACGATCCTTTGACATGTACAGCCTATCAATGGCCTTGGTCTTCAAGAAGACTACTACTGCCCAACCAGACAGCCAACAGAAATTGCAGATCCACATTGTCAGGGAGACAATATCCTCAGTCACATTGCTTGGCTTTCATATCCAGGCATACCCTTAATTATATCAGACAGCTCCTCAGTTGGTCTCAACACTGGACTAAATAGCTCAGAACCGAGCAAGTGGCTACGTGGTTTGGGTCACGTAGCTGTCAGCTTGCATTCAGGAGATAGAGGGTTCGAACCGCACTGTCGGTAGACCTGAAGATGGTTTTCTGTGGTTTCCCATCATGACATCAGCCCGAATTTGTACATTAATTAAGGCCACGGTTGCTTCCTTCCCGCTCCTCGCCCTTTATTACCCACTCGCCGCCATAAGACCGATTTGTGTCTGTGTTAATTTAAGCAAATGGTAAGAAATAGCTCAGATGTCCACTAAATTTCACGGACCTGGTGGAAATCAAAATCGGGGCCTTCAGGTAAGAAATAGGCATGCTACCTCCACCACCACGGGGTGACTACAATGAAGAAAATATGCACTGTCCACAAAAGATGGAAAGCATAAGGAGTAGAAGGAGATAGTATTATCACTCCCTCTCTGAACAGTGGTGGTTAGAACGTGAGACACGAGTGAGTGCTGCAAGCAATGCTGGAAATGACCACACACGTGTTTGTATCTCTCAGCAGAAGAGAGAGTACACAAGATGTAACATTAAAAATTACGTAATTACTATTGGTTCCACCTTTTCAATACAAAATGTTCTGTAATGTGAGTTACAAGTTGTTTATACATGGTAGTAGTTTTGACTTCAGATCTGAGTCATCATCAGCCAATGGCATAAATTATACAAGGCATTATAAAGTCCAAAAACAATGTACAAGCACATAACATAAAACATGCACAGATTAAACTGATCAATTAAAAAGATTAAAATTGTCTGTAAGGAACGTTCACAGTAATGTTAAAACTTGGCCGTGCGTATAATACATTAAAATGGGAAAGCCATTCAAGTGTTTTTGGGTAATTATTCTCGATGATAAAAAGAGAATTGAATTCAATTAACGTTATGTTAATAATATGTGGAATGCAATTGCGTACAGAATATGAATAAAGTTAATATTCAATGATGTCGTTGAAGCTGGTGTTGAAGTGCTTCTTGCGGTGGCGAAGGTTGCATATGAAGGTCAAACTGGTTCTAAGCCATAGGTGGTAAAGAGTTCACAGTTCAATGTGGAACCAGTTGACCTGAAAAAATAATGAAAGCCGAATTAGTTCAAGGACTTCTAAAGACAAGGGACCAAACGAAAGGCATAAGTAGTATATGACTCACCTAGTGCAGCGAAATGAAGAGCTTAACAGGCAATGAGTGACTGACGTGGAGAGGTGTGCGAGTGACGATAAGAAGGGAGACGGGAAAGGAGGAAAAGAGCGGGGACAGGAAGGGGGAGGGGAAGGAAGGGCAAAATTAAGGCGGGGCTGAGGGGTGAGGGAATAGGGGTAATTGCTGCAGAAAGGCATTATGAATGGAATGAAAGATAGAGCTTTGATTTAATGACTTAACATTTTTTTAAATGTTAATAAGGTCAAATAAACTAATGGGTTTCTATGAAATATCATTTTCACATATAGTTTGAGTTGAGGTACTGATCCAATTGTATGAAATAATTTCCGTTATGTTGAGGAGAGGTCCTTCGTTTATTATCTCAAGGATTTCCATGTCCTGTTCTATGTTAGTGAAACTGTGTTTGTGTAATCATACATGTTGTCCAACCGCTGAGAATTCGTTGTATTTTAAAGCATTTACATGTTCTAAATATCTAATGTTGAAACTTCGCCTGGCCTGTCCCACATACGAAGAATTGCAACTATTACATTGGAATCTATAAACTCCTGATTTTGAGACACTATTAGGTTTATTCACTGATGTGGAGTTGTGTAGGATTTCAGCATTCTTATTGTTGGTTTTAAAAGCTAATTTTATGCTGCGTTTCTTGAAAATATCGGTGACTTTATAAACGCCTTTCTTAGATAAAAGTAGAAAATGAGGTGGTGTTGGGTTTTTCTTTCTTTAGTGTGGTCATAAGATGATGCTTTTCTTCTTCTTCTTTTATGACTGCATAGGATCACTTTAGTCAGTCCATCGTTCAGGTCTCTTTGAAGGGATTGTTCAAGCTTTGCGGTCCTCCTAGTACTTCTTCAGACGCTCCGATCTTCGTGCCCTTTCCTCAGTTGAAAATATGCATGTTGTTTGTTTGTTTCGTGTAAGGTTAAAGCGGAGGTTTGTATTCTTGAGTTTTGTATTCAATTTTATGTTATTTGTGGTGTCTTCTGTTGTAAGGCCTATTTCCTTCAGATCGTCTCTTACTTCACTGATCTATTTACACCCTGTTGTGGTATTTTTTGAGACGAGATTGTGTTGTACTAGTTATTTCAGATGTCTCAAATCCTGCATCCTCATGGTGTGTCCAAAGAATCGCAGTTTCCTCTTACGCATAGTATCTGTAATGGGTTCTAGCTCTTTGTACATGACTTTGTTAGGTATTACCTGCCACTGTCCATCTTTCTGGTATTTTTTGTTGATGCAGGTTCTTCCAATCCTCCTTTCAAGTCTGTCAGATTTTGTTTGCTTATTCAGGTGAAAGTGTTTCTGCTGCATATGCAGCTTCCGGTTTTGTAACTGTGTTGAGTGTTTTATTTTTGCATTATTGATAGACAAATCTTTTTGTAGATATCCCATGTTAAATTTTTGTGTTTTCAGGTAATCTATTTGTTGAAATGAAATGGTGTATGGCTTTTAGTGCCGGGAGTGCCCGGGACCCCTGTGGCCAAAGGCCAGCATGCTAACCATTTACCCATGGAGCCAGACATCTAATTGTTCTTGTCTGGATTGAGATTTTTTTCATTTAGGTTATGTGTTATTACTTCTCCAAGATACTTAAACTGAGTTACTATTTTGATTTTATTATGATTTATGGTAACTTCTTTTAGTTGTGTTGGTTATTGGGGCATAATTTCTGTTTTTCCAAATGATATTTTGAGGCCAATTTTATTTGCAATGTTTTCAAGGTCTGATATTTGGGTTTTTGCTTCTTTTATGTCCACTGCTAGTAATGCTAAATCGTCGGCAAAACGCAGGCAATTTGTTTTGATTTTTCAGCCAATCTTTATTTTTGGGGGACATTTTCTAAACTATTCCCTCATTACCATTTCCAGAGCACAATTAAATAATAGTGGTGAGAATCCATCTCCCTGCTGTAGTCCAGTTTTCATTTTAAATGACACTGATGTTTCACCCCTAAACTTCACTTTTGATTTGGTGTTAGTGAGTGTCAATTTTGCCGTGTTTATTAATTTTGGAGTGTAGTCCAAGTTGTCTTAAAATTTTAAACCGAGATTCTCTATGGTTGCAATCGTAAGCTTTCTTGAAATCTACAAATGTTATCACCATACCTCTGTTTCTTCTCCTCTTATAGTCCATTATCAACTTAAGACTCAAGATCTGATCAGGACAGCTCCTCCAGGGTCTGAAACCTCCTTAATATTCTCCTATTTCTTTCTCAAGTTGTAAACTTATCCTATTAAGGATGATTTTTGAAAGTATTTTGCATGTTATTTCTAGGAGTGAGATTCCCCTGTAGTTATTAGGGTTGGTTTTGTCTCCTTTTTGTGCAGTGGGTGAATGAGGATTGTTGTCCACTGTTCTGGCAGTTCTTTAATCCAGACAGAGACAAGTTCTCCTGGCGCTTTGTAGTTTTGTAATTTATTCAGTGCTTGACTTTTTTATTGTGGAGAGATTGATGTTCCCTGGTGGTGTTTTTAATGGGGGTGTTGGTGTCCAAATGAAGGAGTTCTGTAGGTTCCTCACAATTTAGAGTCTTGTTGAAATATTTAGCCAGAATTTCTGCACATTGTCTTTATTGTTATGAGCCAGCTTACCATTTTCATCCTTCATCAATAGGGTCAGGGGTTCATATTTCAGGAGCTGTTTTCTGAAGGTTTTGTAGTGGTCCCTCCATTGAGTTTTATTGAATTCTTCAATTAATTGCAGTGTGTCCTTATGATGCTGTCCTTTTAGTCTTTTAAGACTTGGGTAGTTTCTTTTCTCTGTTTTACTAGATTTTGATAGGATATTTCTGATTTTTGGGACTGATGTAATAGCCATGCCTGATGGCTTTTCTCCACTGTTTCATCACATTCACTGTTCCACTACTGGTGTTTATGTGGTAAAATTGGAGCCACGTATTCTGCAATTTCTTTAAGGTTGTGTACTAAGTCTTCAAATTTATCTGTGATTTTTATTTTTTCAGTTGCTTTTTGGTAATTTTCATTGTTCATTACCTGGTTAGGAACTATTTTTCTTTTAGTTTTAGGGGCTTGCTTTTGTTGTCTCCTCTGGGGAGTGAGTTTAATTTTAATTTTAACTACATAGTGATCTGAACCCGTGTCTATTCCTCAGAGGAATTTGACATTATAGATCTCTTTGTGGTGGTATTTGTCCATGCAGATATGATCCAGTTGCCATTGTCCTTTAGTGTAGTCAGTGTGTTTCCATGTTTTGAGTTTTTGAGGTTTTCTCTTAAAACATGTAGATTTTGAGATTAAGTTCTGGTTTCTACACAAGTAACCTAGCCCCTCTCCATTTTTGTTTTCTTGTGTGCTGGCCATTTTGTAATAATTGTATTTGTTGCTTGTACTTGTTAATTATTTTTTCTATGAAAAAATTACTGTAACCATTGAATTTAGCGATTGTGCAAATGAAGTTCTCTTCATTTTTTAGGTGTTTCCAAGATATAGGTACCTCAAAGGCTCGATAAGCCAGGCTATTGTAAGTTGCACGTTAATGAGCCTGCGGATGTAAGGAGTTGTGGCAGATAGTAGAAGCTGTTTACGTGGGTTTTCTGAAGATCTTATAGGATAAGGGGTTGGGTGTTTGAAAATCGTCAAATCTAAAAAAATACTGTTTTATCATTTTCGGATTCAAGCGTAAACTTGATGTTGTTAGACCGAGAAGAGTGGAAGCAGCATCTGTGGTTTTTTCGTCCATAATTACTAAAGTATCGTCCACATCTCACCCAAAACAGGATACTGGCAAAATTTTTATTGACAATTTTAGTGTGTTCTAAAAAATCCAGATAAATCTCCGCCAAGATGCCCGAGGCCGGCGAGCCCATTGCCAAACTGCCTTGCTGATACAGGGTGGTGTCGAAAGTAAAAAAAATTATTGTTTACAACCAATTTTAAAATAGATAAGAAGTCCTGGATTTCTAGTTTGCTTAAATGACTGTGTTTACCCAAATTATTTTTGATGATAGGGAATAATTTTGAAGTCTGAATGCTGGGATACATATTCACAATAGCAAACAAGTGAAGAGAATGATTGGGTTGGATGTCTAAACTTTTCAGTTTATCTATTAGTTCTGTAGTGTTCCTAATAGATTTATTAGATAAAAATCAGTAATTTTTCTAAAGAAACTTCTGGATGAATTGGAATGTTTTGTATAGCGGACTAGGTCTACAATTGATGAACAGGCGAATGGGGACGCCGGTCTTATGAATCTTGGGGAGTGCTTTTGCGGTGGGCAGACCTGTGTTCATTGTTTATTAACTGTTTTTTCATGATCTGTGAAAAGGTAGGAAGTATTCTTAAAGGTCTGTTTGAGTAATCATTGAATTTTTTGAGTGGGGTCTTTTTTTACTATGGAGAAAGCACTCTCTGTAAAGAATTCCTTTGTTTTTCTAATATACTCAATTTTGTCCATTACGACAGTTAAATTACCCTTGTCTGCTTCAGTGATGATGAGATCATAGTCGTTTATCTTCTTTTTGAGTGCAACCTATACGTTTTTGTTCAGCAATTGAGTCCTTGCTATTACTATAGTTAAAGTGGACGTTTTTATTTTTAGGAGTAAGAATATTGTTGTTTCCTTTTTATATCAATTCTTAGCTCATCTTTTTTTTCTAACGGCACTTTGTTGATGGCTAGCTCGGATTCTATTACTAAGGTGGTGGCTATGTTAAATGTAATGAGATTAAGGCCAATTATGCTTGGGGCCATTAGCTAAAATCGAGTTTTCATCCTCATTTCAAGATGCCTTAGATAAATGAATAACTGGTGGATGGAATTGTTAAATTATGTTTGCGGTTATTTTGGTTTCTCTGACATGACTCTTGCAGTGTCAAATTATTTTTTAGTGTGTTCAATTTCTTCTCTAAGATTAGTTGTTTCCTCGATAACTTGTCAAACAATCTATTGTTTACTTGGGTTTGAAAAAGATTCCATTGGGTGCCCGAGAGTAAATTAGCTGTTACAAGGTGAGTTTCATATAGCCTGTGATTTAAAAAAGATTTTTTCTTATATAAAAATCTAATCTCATTTCTTAACCAAATTTTGTTAGTCTTACATTGGGTTTTAAAAGTTTGAAACGAAAAGCGATGTTTTTTGATGCTACCTTTGAGAAAATTGCGTGTTAGGTTATGAGCAATAGACTGTTTAAGGAAATCAATATCCTTGCCCAAATTGGCAATCCTAATTCTCAAGCCTAAGTAACAGGTAGGCTTTACGTTTTTGCCTGGTAGGCTGCATCATTATGGGATATAAATTTCATATTGATTGGTCCGTATTGAACTGAGATTACATTAAAAATGAATTATATTCTATTGGTACCACCTTTTCAATACAAAATGTTCTGTAATGTGAGTTACATACTTAGGCTTAAGAATCAAGATCGCCAAAATGGGCAAGGATATTGATTTCCTTAAACAGTGTATTGCTCATAACCAGTGCCCAGATTATACGTAATATAAAAATGAGAAATGTGCACATAAATATGTAGCTAAAATTGACAAAATATGTAGTTAAATATGTAATAAATAAAAAATATGTAACTTCATATCTAAGCTTTATTTGATGTATCCTTGTACACAGAAAGGGAAACAAGACCGAAAGGAGTTAAAAGTACCGATGTTATTCAAACTTGAAATTTCATTTGGAGACACAATAACTAAATAGTTTTCAACATTTTCTGTGCTCATTGAATGCCTTCTGTCTGTTAGAATGTTCTTATGTACAGAAAGAGACCTTTTAACTTGGCATGAAGTAACTGGCGCGTATTTCAAATTGCCCGGCAAAGAAATATTTAATTGTACACTTGGTCAAGCAAGGAAGGTCCTTATTAAGAGAGAAGAAATTTGATCTCGTCAAAAACAAATATGCGCATTAGAAATATGTTCCTGAAGACTTTTGTGTGGACTGTAGCCCTTTATGGTAGTGAATGAAATAACTGAAGAAGAAGGAAAGAAAGAAAGAAAGAAAGAAAGAAAGAAAGAAAGAAAGAAAGAAAGAAAGAAAGAAAAGAGACACTTTAGACATATGGCATTAAACCGAGGACTGGTGAAGGGATCACAAAAGAAGAGTCACTAAATCTGAGAGGAGGACAATGTGACAAAGTTTGTGCAAGGGAAGACTGATAGACACAGCTCGCGACACCCAAGACTTGCAGCATCAACATAGCTAAGGGATGCAATTCTTGGACAGAATACCTCAATTTAAATTATTAAATTATTTTTTTGATGTTAGAGACGTACAGGCTTTTTAAACTTTCAAGTGTTTAATTAAAAACTTGAAAAAATGTAAGATTAGTGAAAAAAATTGTTTTCTTTCAAATGCGCTATATCCCTCAAAACATTTAAAATATGTTTATCAAAATATTTACTATGTATCGAAATATGTAAAAATATGTAACTTTAAACTCCTGGAATAATGGTCCTTTTAGTGTGATTTGCGGACATTAAAGTTTTTCTTGTCGCTACGTATATGGGAACAGAATATGTAATCGCATATAATCCAGGCTCTACTCATAACCTAACACCCAATTTTCTCAAGGGTAGCATCAAAAAACATTGCTTTTTGTTTCTAACTTTTAAAATCCAATGTAAGACTAACGAAATTTAGTTTTAAAAAATGAGATTAGATTTTTATATAAGAAAAAATTTTTTTTAAATCACAGGCCATATGAAACTCACCCTGTAACAGCTAATTTACTCTCAGGCGTCAAATGGAATCTTTTTCAAACCCAAGTAAACAAAAGATTGTTTGAAGCGTTATCGAGGAAACAACTAATCTTAGAGAAGAAATTGAACACACTAACAAATAATTCGACACTCTGAAAGATTCAGGTCAAAGAAACCAAAATAACCGCAAACATAATTTAACAATTCCATCCACCAGTTATTTGCCAGCCCCGTGGTGTAGGGGTAGCGTGCCTGCCTCTTACCCAGAGGCCCTGGGTTCAATTCCCAGCCAGGTCAGGGATTTTTACCTGGACCTGAGAGCTGGTTCGAGGTCCACTCAGCCTATGTGATTAGAATTGAGGAGCTACCTGACGGTGAGATAGCGGCCCTGGTCTAGAAAGCCAAGATTAACAGCCGAGAGGATTTGTCGTGCTGACCACACGACACCTTATAATCTGCAGGCCTTCGGGCTGAATAGCGGTCGGTTGGTAGGCCAAGGCCCTTCAAGGGCTGTAGTGCTATGGAGAGGGGGGGGGGGGGAATTTATTATTTTATCTAAGGCATCTTTAAATGATGAAAACTGTATTTTAGATAACGGCCCCAAGCATAATCCGAGCTAGCCATTAACAAAGTGCCATTAGAAAAACAAAATGAGCTAAGAAGTGATATAAAAAAGAAACTGGAACATCCCCTTTAACTACAGTAATAATAGCAAGGACCCAATTGCCGAACAAAAATGTATAGGTTGCACTCAAAAAGAAGATAAACGACAATGACCTCATCGTCACTAAAGCAAACAAGGATAATATAATTGTCGTAATGGACAAAAGTGAGTATCTTAGAAAAACAAAGGAGTTCATTACAGATAGTACTTTCTCCATAGTAAAAAAAAAGACCCCACTCAAAAAATTCAACGATTACTCAAACAGACCTTTAAGAATACTTCCTACCTTTACACAGATAATGAAATATCAAAGTTAATAAACATGAACCCAGACCTGCCCACCGCAAAAGCACTCCCCAAGATTCACGCCCGATCATCAATTATAGACCTATTCCTTTATACAAAACATCCCAATTCATCAAGTTCTAAAGAAAAATTACTGATTCTCATCTAACATAACTATTAGAAACACTACAGAACTAATAGATAAACTAAAAACTTTCGACATCCAACCCAATCATTCTCTTCACTGTTTGATATTGTGAATATGTATCCCAACATACAGACTTCAAAATTATTCCCTATCATCGAAAATAATTTAAGTAAACACAGTCATTTAAACAAACTAGAAATCCCGGACTTCCTATCTATTTTAAAATTAGTTGTAAACAATTTTTTTTTTTTACTTTCGACAACACCACCTATCAGCAAGACTGTTTGGCAATGGGCTCGCCGGCCTCGGGCATCTTGGCGGAGATTTATCTGGATTTTTTAGAACACACTAAAATTAACAATAAAATTTTTGTCAATATCCTGTTTTGGGCGAGATATGTGGACGATACTTTAGTAATTATGGACGAAAAAACCACAGATGCTGCTTCCACTCTTCTCGGTCTAACATCATTAAGTTTACACTTCAATCCGAAAATGATAAAACAATTTTTTTTAGATTTGATCATTTTCAGACACCCAACCTCTTTATCCTATAAGATCTTCAGAAAACCCATGCAAACAGCTTCTACTATCCACCACAACTCTTTACATCCGCAGGCTCATAAACGTGCAACTTACAATAGCCTGGTTTATCGAGCCTTTAACGTATCTATGTCTAGGAAAGACCTAAAAAATTAAGTGAACATTATTTGCACAATCGCTAAATTCAACGGTTATAGTAATTTTTCATACAAAAAATAATTAACAAATACAAGCATCGTCCAATAACCACACCAAAGAAAGAAAAACCCAATGCCTCCTCATTTTCTACTTTTACCTTTAATAAATAAGTTTATAAAGTAACCAATTTTTCAAGAAACAGAACTTAAAAACAGCTTTTAAAACCAACAATAAAGCAGGGAGCACACTGCTTCCGTTCCGTTCAGTTCAGTTGACCTTGGAGATTTGCTTCACATGTAAACAAATGTCCAGCCGCCTACTGCTTCAGTTCCGCACGCTTCAGCATTTCTCCCCCACCATCCGCTCAGTCGAGCTTGCCCTCACAAGCAAAGTTGACGGAAGACGGAAGGTAGACCAACGTGCGAGCGTCTAGTGAAGTATGTTATTTGAGTAAAATGAGTGCGATCAACGAAGAACTGCTGATTGAAGTCGTAAAAAGACATCCTATTCTTTACGACCAGAGTGACAACAGCTATCATGATATGGCAAAAACAAGGAATGCATGGGAGATGATCAGCCAGGTTGTAAATTTTCCAGGTATGTTTGTTATTTCCTTTGATAACAAGATATTTCTAGGGGTGTACGCTATTGTGCTAAACAATAATAGTAGTAATACTACGACAGACAAAAGCTTTTATTAACTTATGTTTTACTGTGAAGATAATTTATATACATATTAACACAAAACAAATATAAATTTCAGTTCCATTACACACTGGAAAATCACACAAATTTAGCCATCGTGTGTGTGATTATTTCTCATTTAACACTGAAACAATATCAGTTGACACCACGATTGAATGCTCTGTCTTGCCATGGTACTCTTCCTTGAGGAGAAATAAAGTAATCTGCAATTTTTTCCCTAATTTCAAATGCTCCCCTCACGTTATTACCACCAATCCTTGATAAATTTTCAATTGCTAAAGGCACTTCGTTGTTCTCCAGTTCACCTAACTGCCAGGAACAAGAATCATTCCTGAGGTAGTTATGCAAGACAGTTGTGGCCATAACAATTATTTCGAGATGCTCAGGGGAAATGTTGAATTTTTCAAATAAATTCTGAATTTCTTCGTAAGTATTCCAAATGCATTTTCGCTCACCCGCCTAGCGCGACTGTGCCTGTAGTTGTAAACTTGCTTTCTTTCATCATTTGCCAGCTGAGTACCAGGAAATGGTCGCATAACATTTTGTAACAATGGAAAAGCTTTATCACCAACAATAACATGGGGCAACAGAGCATTCATTCCTGGCAATGGTTTCTCCCCTGGTAAATCTATAGTTTCGTTTATCAGTCTTCTTCCTAAGTTGGAAGCCCGAAAAATGCCACCGTCACTGTTTCTCCCATAGGCTCCTACATCAACTGTAATGAACCTATATTCTGCATCCACTAAAGCTAGTAACACAATGCTAAATTGCTTTTTGTAATTAAAAAATAAGGAGCATGTGTTCGGCGGCTTCTCAAATACTACATGCTTGCCGTCGATCGCACCAATGCAATTTGGATATTGCCATAAAGATGCATACCCTTCCTCAATATTTTGCCAGTGTTCTTGTGTTGCTACTGGCATGAAGTCCTCTGTTAAGGTATCCCAGATAACTCTGCAGATCTCATACACGATTTTCCGAACTGTTGACTCGCCCAGTCTATAGCTGAATGAAATACTGGCAAAGGAATCTCCGTAACCAAGAAACCTGTAATTAAGATATAAACGTGTGCCCTTAAGCTCAAAGGTTCGAACTCAATGTAGGCCTATTGCTAACAATCCGACACTTACAATATATACTTTTCTTTTTTATTTCAGCTGTCGAGTGCAAGAAAAAATGGAATTCTTTGCGAGACAACTATAGAAAACATGAAAAAGCAGAAGACAACAAGTGGCCAGGCTGCAACAAGTATGAAACTGTGGAAGCATCAAGAATCTATGAGTTTTCTCATCCCCTTTTTCTCTGAGAGACCTCAGCAATCGAACATGCCGGCTGAAACCCAGGAAACAGAGGAAGAAGAGGAATCGGTAGGCGCTGAAGCATCACAGATAGTTTCAAGTGAATCGACGAAAAGTGACAGTGAGGCAGCAACTCCGTCCACGGCTTCTGTGCTTAGAAAGAGGTCGAATACCTCTGTAGCTGATGTGCTTGACAATTTTTTAAATGTAAAATATTCAAAATTAGACAGAAAGCCCGCAGATTCCTTAAAAAAGTATTTTGAAGCCGTGGAAGAAACTATTAGATCGTTCAATCCTCTATTACAGATTGAATTTAAATCTAGAGTTAATGCTCTTCTAACAGAATTTGAGCTTAAAAATTTGACTGCTCCCACAGACGACACACTGGTTTGAATTATCATTGATCTTTGTTATTATTATTATTATTATTATTACTATTATTATTATTATTATTATTATTCTATTCTTCTTACATGTAATCTTAAATAAAATGTGAAAGGAAATCATTACTTACTTCATTGTTACTGCTAGTCGTTCACCAGGTGATATTGGTTTTCTGAAATTTGATTCCATTTTTTGGAGGGGTAGCACACTTAACAACTCAAAAAACTTCAGGCTTGACATTCTGAAATATTTAAAGAATTTGTCCTCATCACGTAGCAAGTCTGGGAAGAGAAGGTTATATTCACCACACTGTTCCCTTTTCAAATTTATTTCATGTATCCAAAATCTTCTTTCTTTTCTCTTTTCTTCTTCGCAGGCTAATGCAATAGCTATAATTTCTCCGTCTTCGGACGAAGAGCTCGACATTGCTGCACACGCTGTTACAAGCCGGGTTCACTGACTGGATAGAGACGGAAGCTATGTGCGGCAGACGGACTGATACGAACGGATACGAGGGAAACCGAACTGAACAGAACCGAGCGGAGCGGATGCAGTGTGCTCCCTGCTTAAGAATGCTGAAATCCTACACAACTCCACATCAGTGAACAAACCTTAATAGTTTCTCAAAATTAGAGTTTATAGATTCAAATGTAATAGTTTAATTATTTGCATGTGGGGCAGACCGGGCAAAGTTTCAACATTAGTTATTTAGAACATGTAAATGCTTCAAAATACAACAAATTCTCAGCGGCTGGACAATGTATGTATGATTAGAAACAGAGTTTCATTAGCATAGAACAGGACATGGAAATCCTTGAGATAATAAAGGAACTCTCCTCAACATAATGGAAAATTGTTTCATACATTAGGATCAGTACTTCAACTCAAACTATAATCCCAATAATATTTCAGAGAAACCCAATACAGTAGAACACCACTTAACCGAACCTCGCTTAACCGAAATGCTCTGGCAAAATTGTATTTTAATATTTTGTTTTTACCCTCTCGTTCTTGGTTGTCGATATTAGCAAATCTCTTGCTATATGAGCTGAGAGCTACTAGGCAAACCCAATTTTTATATTATGACTTATGCCAAAATGCATGTGTAGCATAAAACAAAACAATCTTACCCTCTAGTTCCTCCCATGATACACTGTTTCTTGAACAAGCAAAAATTATTATTATTATTATTATTATTATTAATATTATTATTATTACTGTATTATTACTGTATTATGTTGACTGTGGTTAACGTTGCTTCAGTTGAGGGAGTTTCACCTTGTTTATTTCTCGGACTATACTGCAGCTTCTGTTAGGAAACCAGGGAAGTCCAGTGACCCTTCTGCATTCATATTTTCCTTTCACCCAATGTCGTTCCACTGGCCTCGCAGTTCTATACTGCAGTTCCAATGCTTTTCTTACCCTACTGCAACATGAACTACGTGCTCATTAACGGTACTGTATCTTATCATATTCTTATCCTACCAACGCTGTCCCAGGCACCTGGACTGGGTTCTTTTGAAATACAGTAGCAAGGTACAGTATAGAGTAATCAGTTGTGTTAAAAGTACAGTGACAAGTGCATGCTTACTGAATGATGTCAACTAAATCAAAACGCAATGTTGTAAGCACCAGAAAAGAAATTCGAAGCAGTGACACAGGTGGAAAATGGTGCAATATTGCGAAATGTTGCTGCAAATTATAGAGTTGGTGTGGAGTGGCAGATTGTATATTAACATTTTAATGTTAATATACAGTATGCACCTTTGCTTAACAGAGTTCATGCATTTTTATTTCGACATTTAAATTCCGAAAATATTTACCTTGTGTCATCCAAAAAAATGCATCAACCGAAGTGGCTTGGCCCCCTTAATTTCTGATAAATGGGTATCTACTCTAGTTTATTTGACCTTCTCAACATTTTAAAGAACATTAAGTCAATAAATCAAAGTTTGATCTTTCATTCCATTCATAGTAGCTTTCCGCAGCAATTACCCCTATTTCCTCACCCCTCAGCCCCGCCTTAAGTTTGCACCTCCTCCCCCTTCCTGCCCCCGCTCTTTTGCTCCTTACCCTGCCTCCCTTTCTATCCTCACTCACACTTCTCTCCACATCAGTCATTCATTGCCTATTAAGATCTTCATTTTGCTGCACAAGGCGAGTCATATACTACTTATGCCTTTTGTTCGGCCCTTTGTCTTTAGAAGTCCTTGAACTAATTTGGCTCTCATTATTTTTCAGGTAAACTGGTTCCACACTGAACTGAGAACTCTTACACCTATGACTTAGAACCGGTTTGACCTTCATATGCAACCTTCACCACTGCAAGAAGCACTTCAACACCAGCTTCAATCATTTAATTTAAACTTTATTCATATTCTGTACGCAATTGCATTCTACATATATTTTTTACCATAACGTTAATTGAATTCAATTCTCTTTATCATCAAGAATAATTACCTAAAAACACTTTAATAGCTTCCCCATTTTAATGTATTATACGCACGGCCAAGTTTTAACATTACTGTGACCATTCCTCACAATGTTAATCTTTTTAATCCACGCATGTTTTATGTTATGTGCTTGTACATTGTTTTTGGACTTTTTAATGCCTTGTATAATTTGTGCCATTGGCTGATGATGACTCAGATCTGAAGTCAAAACTACTACCATGTATAAACAACTTGTAACTCACATTACAGAACATTTTGTATTGAAAAGGTGGAACCAATAGAATATAATTAATTTTTAAAGTAATCTCAGTTCAATACGGACCAATCAATATGAAATTTATATCCCATAACACAAGATGGTGGCGTGAAGCATGTTCAACCATGTTTCTATACATGTCGAAAGATGAACACACTACCAGACTGCGTCTGGCGCATGATACCAAGCAGTGGGAGTGTTATAAGGCATCAAGGATTATTAATTTCAAGCTGTTGGTCCGTATTGAACTGAGATTACATATAAATTATAAACAGAAAAGTTTTCCACCTATTCAATACATACAGTAGTTATATTTACATTGCGTGTATTTACATTACATGGGACTAGTTTCAACCCTACTCGGTGTCATAATCAGCCATATTTAAACAACACACAATATTTGACGAAATTCTAAAACATGTTTCTAAGCAGTAAGATCATTATGAATACATAATTAACACTATGATGTGTGGTTGAATTTGGCGAAGTGCTATGGTGATCAAAATGTTGCAAATGAAAGTGAAATATTACGAGTGACATAGGTGAGCAATATATAATACAAGTACACCAAACACTTGAGTAAAATTTGACTCAATTTTACTCAAGCTGATCCACAATATAGAGCATCTCATTTGTACTTTTATACCCAGACTTTTAAACGTGTTTGGTGTACTTGTAATATATATTTCTCGCCTATTTAATTCGTAATATTTCACTTTCATTTGCAACATTTTGAGCACCATAGCACTTCGCCTAATTCAACCACACATCGTAGTGTTAATTATATATTCATAATGTTCTTACTGCTTAGAAACATGTTTTAGGATTTTGTTAAATATTGTGTATTGTTTACATACGGCTGATGATGACCCCGAGTAGGGTTGAAACTAGTCCCATGTAATGTAAATACACACACTGTAAATATAACTATGTATTGAATAGGTGGAATACTTTTCTGTTTATAATTTATGTGTTATAAGGCAGACATCACATAGTTACACTAGAGAGCCAGTGTTATTTTCTCTGCTCAGGACGGCTGTCTTGTCATGTGACAGAGCAGCAGACAGGCAGGTTGCATACCATGGCGGTACCACACTTGCCGCTTGGAAATGTTACCATATGAACAAGAGCGATAATAATAATAATAATAATAATGAAAAAATCCACTGCTTGTTTCCAGTCATTTGACCGGGTCAGGAATGGAATGAATGAAGCCCCCATCTAGCGGCGAGGATAGGAATTGTGCCGGCGCCGAAGATGTCTCACTCCTCTGGGGCAATGATTAATGAATGATAGATGAAATGAAATATGACAGGGAAAACCAGAGTACCCAGAGAAAAATTTGTCCTGCCTCTGCTTTGTTCAGCACAAATCTCACATGGAGTGACCGGGATTTGAACCACGGAACCCAGCTTTGAGATGCCGGCACGCTGCCGCCTAAGCCACGGAGGCTCAGCAATAATAATAATAATAATAATAATAATAATAATAATAATAATAATAATAATAATTTGGAGCATGGATGATACAAGAGAAACAGAACACAGATTACAGAGTACAACAGGGAAAGAAAACTATTCATTGACAAAGGAAATATACAGCAGTGTGCAATATGTTCTGAATAAATAAATTTTCACGATTAAGTAATTAAGCTTTGGGACATGTACACTTACTGAAAGAAAATACAATTTAGGTGATTTGTGCACATTCCCATTAACATATATTTCAATATTTGTATGGATTTTTTATTACAAATTTAAGACATGAACTGAACCGTATCACAAGTGTACTGTTCCTTCACAGGACCTTTGGGCTCGTTTAAATAGTATTGTATCAATGTTTGTTACTATAGTTTGCATACTGGCAAGTGGCAAAGCACATTTCAAGTTTTCATCGGTAAGCCTATTTCTGGCAAAGCACATTTCAAGTTTCCATCGAAGAGCCTATTTCTGTGTTTAAATTTACAAATCTTCATTAATGAAAACACCTGTTTACATAAATAATTTGATCCAAATATACTTAAAATATGTGCATTAAATTTGTGCAATCTAAGAAACCTCTCCGTCTCAACTGTGGGAGCAAGTCATTCCAGAGCTGGACTCCATATATGTATATTTTTTTTGCTAGTTGCTTTACGTCGCACTGACACAGATAGGTCTTATGGCGGCAATTGGACAGGGAAGGGCTAGGAGTGGGAAGGAAGCGGCCGTGGCCTTAATTAAGGTACAGCCCCAGCATTTGCCTGGTGTGAAAATGGGAAACCACGGAAAACCATTTTCAGGGCTGCCGACAGTGGGGTTCGAACCTACTATCTCCCGAATACTGGATACTGGCCGCACTTAAGCGACTGCAGCTATCGAGCTCGCTGGACTCCATAGTCAAATGAAATGTCGTATGGCTTTTAGTGCCGGGATATCCCAGGACGGGTTCGGCTCGCCAAGTGCAGGTCTTTCTATTTGACGCCCGTAGGTGACCTGCGCGTCGTGATGAGGATGAAATGATGATGAAGACGACACATACACCCAGGCCCCGTGCCATTGGAATTAACCACTTAAGGTTAAAATCCCCAACCCGGCCGGGAATCGAACCCGGGACCCTCTGAACCGAAGGCCAGTACGCTGACCGTTCAGCAAACGAGTACCTATTTAATGATGAAATATCTCAGTTACTTCTGGTCCTACTGATAAAGGCTACATAACAAAAGTTGAAGAAAATAAAATTTCCAATCTTTTCCGTAGTATAAATTGATTCTATGACAAAAAATAACAGAAATGATTACAACTTTATTATTTTTATTACCTGCATCCTACCACTGTTATGTTAATGTCACAGAAGAATCCACTGTAAGACACACAGGAGGAATAGTAAATTTTGATCTTTCACGCTCCATTAATTTTTATCACAGTGGAAAGGTTTCAAATTAAATTTTCTGAATTTAGAATAATTCTTAAAAACATCTCATTTTTTCCATCTTTATGTGGAGGTACCAAAACAAATAAAATGCCAATGACATCGTAATTTGGGGAAAGGAGCAGAGAGAAATCAAATAACAATTTAATTCAGTAACAGAGAAAACTGAACAGAATACAATGAGAAAAAATTACGGCAATGCTACGTTGCTCTCCTCTTCATACACTGCCTTGTCACTGCTTTTAACCAATTGTATGTTCCCCTTCATATTTCAGTCTTTCTATACATATATTGACACAAAATAAAATTCCAACACCAAGGAGTTGTGCTAGCTGAACAAAATTTACGAGGCATATTTGCACATCTGAGAGATGACAGCTATTCAAGTTTGTGTGTTAGTCAACGAAGAGTTCCATAGTCAGAGAACACGGGTAATACAAGTGGGCCACGTAGCACTAAAAATCAGACTGTGCAAATTCAATAATATGCTTATGTATATCAGCCCATGTTGAAACATAACAACTAAGCCAACAGTTTACAGATACTAGTTGAACCACATCAAGGGACAAAAATAAACATTGAAACAAAAAGACCTCCAACTCAAGACTGTTTTAACGACCACCATCTCACCGTTTTTAATTTTTATCATGCTTTTTTAACTAACACTTCATTTTGTGTGTCCGATGTTTTTAATTCATTATATATATGTCTTACTAGAGCCTCCGTGGCTTAGGCGGCATCGCGCCGGCCTCGCACCGCTGGGTTACATGGTTCAAATCCTGGTCACTCCATGTGAGATTTGTGCTGGACAAAGCGGAGGCTGGACAGGTTTATCTACAGGTACTCCGGTTTTCCCTGTCATCTTTCATTCCAGCAACACTCTCCAATATCATTTCATGTCATCTGTCAGTCACTATTACTCAATCATTGCCCCAGAGTAGTGCGACAGGCCTCGGCAGCCAACACAATTCCTATCCTCGCCGCAAGATGAGGGCTTCGTTCACTCCATGCCTGACCCGGTTACTGACTGGAAAATTTGTAGGTTTTCATTTTCATATATGTCTTACTAAGAATGACCCAATGCCGAGTCGAAACATGTCTATGTCTGTGTAAAGTTTAGTCTTAATTGGACGTAAAATATTATAGTACTGACTAGGAGGATATCAAAATAATTTTGTACAATTTTGCAAGAAGTTGGAAAATGAACATAAAATTCAGTCAAACAGTTTGTGTTTGCAAACTTATCTTTCATTTGATTATCACACAGTACATCAATCAGCTCTAGCCACAGTTCTGGTCTAACCGTTTGCACATCCACCGAGAAGGGCATAGTGAGCACCAGCAAATCCTTTTCTGTTGCCTGAATATCTTGAAACCTACTCTCAAATTAGTCATAGTGACATTAAAACCTCTTTATATTATAGTATTTTACTGGAATAGTAGACATAACTCTGCAGTTAAGGTGGGAAAATGTGTTGTGTCTTTATTCACAAACTGAATTTCTCACAGCAGTAATTTTTGCTTAAAAGCTTTAACACAGTCAAAGTGGTGAATAATTGTAAGACATCTACCTTGTAGGGAAGAATTAAGATCATTAAAGTGGTCGGTGAGATCTACTAGCAATGCCAAATCTCGTATACATTTTCCACTGTTCAGTTCTTCTAGTGGTTCATTGTGCATTTCCATGAAGAGAGCTATTTCTTTCCTCATAGTATAGAAGGGGTGTAAAACTTTTCCTCTAGTTAACCACCACACGTTCATATAATACAGAATATCACCATACCTGCTTTCAATGTCACAAAGAAACTCTTGAAATTCTCTGTGGTTCAGTCCCCTTGATCTGATAAAGTTAGGTGTTTTAGTAACGAACCCATTACAGTTCCAAGCTGGATTTGCTTCACAAGTACATTTTCTTTGTGTATAATGCAGTGCACAGGCAGATTTTGTTGAATGTTCATTTATTTTGTTTTGGAGATGTCCTACCATTCCTGTATTCTTCACACACATTGCAACTGCCCCATCTGTTGTTATGGACACCTGTTTTTCCCATGGAAGGCTGAAACTCTCCACTGTCACTTCTAGACTTGCAAAAATATCAAACCTGGTTGTGGTATGTTTCATTGGTAGAAACTGGATTTGTATGCAAATACATAATTTTGTTTGCTGATATGTAGAACTCCAAAACCGACAAGGAAGTGTGTTTGAAGGTGAAATTGAACAAATTACTAAGTTTAATAGTGGATATATTTGCATATATATATGAGATTAGTGCATACATTTCAAATTTTGGATTTATTGTGAATGTTTGCAACTTTTATTATGCATATTTTAATGTGTTTTACAGGCAGTCTTAATCAAAATGTAAAGTAATTAATGCTGTGAACTTTTTCAAAGCAAACTGGCACTTATCAAGACACACTTCCAAATCATACTAGAATCAATCAAGAAGTAGAAACACATGGATTGCATCTTGGCGATTCATTGGACACTATGGAGAAAAACACGCATGAAATGGAAGGTATCCCAGGAAACCACGGACTCAGTCTGCAAACAAAATATCATTGATGTCCTTAAACGAAATCCTTAAACATCATGAGATAGCTATAAATACCGTATTTCCTCCCATGTAACTCGCACTTTTTTGACCAAAAATAAGTGTGAACATTTTTGGCGCGTGATATATATGCGGGGATGTGTCTGCAAAAGATCATCTTCATGAAAAAACGTAAAATTTGCATCAGGCTATTGAAAAAAGACAACTGGCATACTTACCTTATTCACTGTCTTCAATCTCCGAGCTATTCTCGCATGCATCAATCTGGTCACCATCCCATACTGCATCATCCTGACTTCCGTCCAACGCATTTGCGATGCCCGCCTTAAAGAAACTCTTCACAATAATGCCTGTCGAAAAGATAACCTATGCCCACATAACCCAAACACACGAGTTCACAAATGACGGCCTCTTTATTTTGCCTCCTGGCGTCAGCTCGTGCTCCCTTCCTGCCATCCATTCGACGTACAATTTACGTATGTTGTCCTTGAAGGGCTTGTTGACGGAAATATCTAAGGGCTGTAGACAATGTGCAAGTCCACCAAGAATTAAAAGATGTTTTCATTTCCTGAAGACGTTTCTTCGTGTCATCCACCAAGTGTCCGTGGAAACTGTCCCACACTAGCACTGCTGGGCGTCGTAACAGTGCCTCTGGCCATGCTTCCCACACTGTACGGACCCAGTCCCGGACAAGAGCTGTATCCATCCATCCTTTCTCTTGAACCCATACATGAATGGCTTTGGGAAACTTCACTTCAGGCACTGTTTTTTGTTTGAAAGTAACGTACGGTGGCAAAATTCTTCAGTCTGCAGTTATTGCTAGCATAACAGTGCAACGCTGTTTTTCACACCCAGTTGCTATGGAATAGGAGCGGGCATATCGGATATATTCTGAGTCATGGCCCTCCTTGTGCTCAGCCGGCTAGGACTATACAATTTACCGGTGGTCCATAACCCATTAGAGGAGAGATCCTCACCTGAATTATGTGCAAGTAGGGTAGCATCCTGCTTCATGAATTTACCGAGCTCAGAACATTAGCCAGCCTCGGACCTATGGGAGTAACCGAGTCCCACTCCCATTTGACAGGCGAGGGACTCCTTGGAAACAACTTGGAGAACGAAATGGAATTCGATGGGGAGCTATCAATATTAATGGAGCTTATGGAAGAAAGAAAGTAGAACTGGCTGAGTCAGCAAAGAGGATGCATCTGGATGTGCTAGGAGTAAGTGATATTCGGGTAAGGGGAGATAACGAGGAAGAGATAGGAGTTTATAAAGTGTACCTGACGGGTGTTAGAAAGGGAAGGGCAGAGTCTAGGGTAGGGCTGTTTATCAGGAATACCATTGCACGCAACATCGTTTCTGTTAGGCACGTAAATGAGCGAATGATTTGGGTAGATTCGTCAGTTGGAGGAATTAGGACTAGAATTGTCTCTGTGTATTCACCATGAGAGGGTGCAGGTGAGGATGAAGTTGACAAGTTTTATGAAGGATAGAGTGACAACGTGGGCAGGGTCAACAGCAAGGATAGAATAGTGCTAATGGGCGGTTTCAATGCAAGAGTTGGGAATAGAACTGAAGGATACGAAAGGGTGATTGGTAAATGTGGAGAAGATATGGAAGCTAATGGGAATGGGAAGCGTTTGCTGGACTTCTGTGCTAGTATGGATTTAGCAGTTACGAATACATTCTTCAAGCATAATGCTATTCACCGCTACACATGGGAGGCTAGAGGTACCAGGAAATCATCCTGATGGTGTTGTGAACAGCCAAGCTCATGCGGAGGAGGAAAATGATGTTTGTGAAATTACGCTTGAGGAAGTGGAAAGGATGGTAAATAAACTCCATTGTCATAAAGCAGCAGGAACAGATGATATTAGACCTGAAATGGTGAAGTATAGTGGGAAGGCAGGGATGAAATGGCTTCATACAGTAGTAAGATTAGCATAGAGTGTTGGTAAGGTACCTTCAGATTGGACAAAAGCAGTAATTGCACCTATCTATAAGCAAGGGAACAGGAAGGATTGCAACAACTATCGAGGTATCTCGTTGATTAGTATACCAGGCAAAGTATTCACTGGCATCTTGGAAGGGAGGGTGCGATCAGTCGTTGAGAAGAAGTTGGATGAAAACCAGTGTGGTTTCAGACCACAGAGAGGCGGTCAGGATCAGATTTTCAGTATGTGTCAGGTAATTGAAAAATGCTACGAGACGTATAGGCAGTTGTATTTATGTTTTGTAGATCTAGAAATAGCACATGACAGGGTACCGAGGGAAATGATGTTCATCATACTCGGGGACTATGGTATTAAGGGTAGATTATTAAAATCAATCAAAGGCATTTATGTTGACAATTGGGCTTCAGTGAGAACTGATGGTAGAATGAGTTCTTGGTTCAGGGTACTTACAGGGGTTACACAAGGCTGCAATCTTTCACCTTTGCTGTTCGTAGTTTACATGGATCATCTGCTGAAAGATATAAAATGGCAGGGAGGGATTCAGTTAGGTGGAAATGCAGTAAGCAGTCTGGCCTATGCTGACGACTTGGTCTTAATGGCAGATTGTGCCGAAAGCCTGCAGTCTAATATCTTGGAACTTGAAAATAGGTGCAATGAGTATGGTATGAAAATGAGCCTTTCGAAAACTAAATTGATGTCAGTAGGTAAGAAATTCAATAGAATTGAATGTCAGATTGGTGATACAAAGCTAGAACAGGTCGATAATTTCAAGTATTTAGGTTGTGTGTTCTCCCAGGAAGGTAATATAGTGAGATTGAATCAAGGTGTCGTAAAGCTAATGCAGTAAGCTCGCAGTTGTGATCAACAGTATTCTGTAAGAAGAAAGTCAGCTCCTAGACGAAACTATCTTTAAATAATAATAATAATAATAATAATAATAATGTTATTCGTTTTACGTCCCACTAACTACTCTTTTACGGTTTTTGGAGACACCGAGGTGCCGGAATTTAGTCCCGCAGGAGTTCTTTTACATGCCAGTAAATCTACCGACACGAGGCTGACGTATTTGAGCACCTTCAAATACCACCGGACTGAGCCAGGATCGAACCTGCCAAGTTGGGGTCAGAAGGCCAGCGCCTTAACCGTCTGAGCCACTCAGCCCGGCAAACTATCTTTACATCGGCCTGTTTTCAGACCAACTCTGCTTTACGGGAGTGAAAGCAGGGTGGACTCAGGATATCTTATTCATAAGTTAGAAGTAACAGACATGAAAGTAGCAAGAATGATTGCTGGTACAAACAGGTGGGAACAATGGCAGGAGGGCACTTGGAATGAGGAGATAAGGGCTAATTTAGGATTGAATTTGATGGATGAAGCTATACGCATAAACCGGCTTCGGTGGTGGGGTCATCTGAGGCGAATGGAGGAGGATAGGTTACCTAGAAAGCTGCCTCTGTGGAGCCGTGGTAGAGTGTCGGCCTCCGGATCCCAAGATAGCGGGTTCAAACCCGGCAGAGGTAGTCGGATTTTTGAAGGGCGGAAAAAAGTCCATTCGACACTCCATGTCGTACGATGTCGGCATGTAAAAGATCTCTGGTGATACATTTGGTATTTACCCGACAAAATTAATTAAATCTCAGCCATAGACGCCCAAGAGAGATCCGGTTTACTCTAGGTCCGCTAGATGGCAGACAGAGTAAACCGGAACGTCGAAATTGACGAGCAGACAGCCAGATGGCGTCAAATCGAAATGTCTGCAAACGGTAGCTGAGGCCATACGATTATTATTATTATTACCTAGAAGAATAATGGACTTTGTTATGGAGGGTAAGGGAAGTAGAGGTAGATCAAGACGACGATGGTTAGACTCGGTTTCTAACGATTTAAAGATAAGAGGTATAGAACTAAATGAGGCCACAACACTAGCTGCAAATCGAGGATTGTGGCGACGTTTAGTAAATTCGCAGAGGTTTGCAGAATGAACGCTGAAAGGCATAACAGTCTATAATGATAATGTATGTAATGTATTTATGCACTAATAATAATCAACGACTACTGTTCAATTCAGCTATATGAACAGCATTATCATAGTTTCACTACAATAGAGACAATCCAGAGACGCGTGGCTGTGAGCTTGCATCCAGGAGATAGTAGGTTCGAATCCCACTATCGGCAGCCCTGAAAATCGTTTTCCGTGGTTTCTCATTTTCACACCAGGCAAATGCTGGGGCTGTACCTTAATTAAGGCCATGGCCGCTTCCTTCCAACTCCTAGGCCTTTCCTATCCCATCGTCGCCATAAGACCTATCTGTGTCGGTGCGACGTAAAAGCCCCTAGCAAAAAAAAAAAAAAAAAAATATAGAGACAATCTTGAACATCGTACACACACTGAACAAAGGCAAATTAATGAACATCTGGAAATAATTTATAGTAAACCCTCGTTAAGATGTTTCTGCAGGGGACAACAAATAAAACATGTTAAGCGAGAAGAAGTACCACTGAATATACAAATAAAAACTGTCCAACAGGGATATGGAAGCACTAAATACATTTTTTTTTCAGACATGAGGGCATTTTACGTTGTGTATCCACAGGCACAGTGTAAACTATATCTACCATATATACAGATTATTATTAATATTATTATTATTATTAGTGTCAGAAGTACTTACAATGATTGAAGTTAATGTAATACTAATGCATAATATATACATGATACTTTATAACATTGAACTGACAGTTCGTTTACACTTTTGCCGCCCAGAAGTTAGCATCATCAATTCCATTTGGTGTAGCACTAATCAGGTCCTCCAGAGTACACGATGCTGGACACCAACTACACTGGAGCAGGTGGGAGGATTTTGTACATTTTGCTGAGTTATTTTATTGAACTATTAAAATATTCCTCTTCCCAGGAAGGTCTGAAACTTGCTGGCGCTGATGGCCTACACTGTGCTGAACTCTCTTCCGCAACAAATGCAATATCTACCGACTAGGCTTGAACGTAGCGTGGTGTGAGGATGAAAGTGGATTTTCCACTCGTGATTGGATGGCCAGGATCAATCTAGACGTATCATGTGAGAATGAGGGGGGTGAAGCTGATTCCTGCCTGTGGTTCCCCTGCTAAGGTAGTTGGAATTAAATTTCCATTGCTGAACTGAAGCATCACAAGTAACATTCCAATGGGTTATATAACATCTTACAAATATACCAACAAAAGTTAAGTCCCACGGTAACACTCAAGTTCGAGAACATTCCAATGAGAGCACACAAATCGGATATTCAAGATCTCACAACCCCATCAACCAGGAGAATACGCTCATTGGATATTAAAGACTGAAAAATTCAAACTAACTAATGTCATCCAAAAAGATATAAAGCATAATTGTGATAGTACATATATCACACCCTCGCACTGCATTCAGAAGCAAGATATATTATTGTTCTTATTTGTATTATTATCATCATCATCATTATTATTTCATTTGTATATTTATTCTTAATACCGTATTTTAAGCTGGAAGGTCTCCATACATGATATGAGTAATTTTTTTGTAGTAACAGATGGGAAAACAGTGCTATTTTCAACTCTGAAACTTTGTATGCGTCATGTGGAACAATCCAAAGTACATTGACGTTATTGTCTTCGGATCTGGAAGAGGTTCAGGGCAGGGTCTTGATACGACAAGAGGATCTTCCACTCGTGATTGGATGGCCAGGATCAATCTAGACATATCATGTGAGAATAAGGGGAAGATGAGGTCTAAATAGGCATGTGACAAAACAGCGGACACTTGACTTCAAACTTTCGTGGAGCATACTTGACATAAATCTTTGGTAGTGAGAGGAGATGTAACTATGGTGGAATGTGGCCTTATTTTGTGGAATGTGAAGTGTGGTAATAACCTACAACTGTAGAGTGCTTTGGCACTTGGTATTGTATCACTTGTGGCAGCTTGGTATTATATGTTGGTGAAAGCTATGGGGTATTGTATTTCAGACTTTCCAGAATTTATGTTTTGGAACGACAACCATGTGTTGCTCAACTGAATGTACCTTTAAACCAAGTGTTAGAGTCAGTGAACACAGTATTATAAGATACAGTATCTGTGTGATATACCAAGTGCCAATAATAAGAATTGTCGACCGTAGTGCACTGCAGCTCTGATGATGTCGCACAAATAGGTCAACAGTTGTGTATGCCTAACCCGCATACTGCAAGCACACATTAGTCGTGCGGTAAATCTGTTTTGCAGTTAAAAATGTCCGCCTTCGCAGCGTGATGGTTAGCACAATTACCTGCTGTTCTCCGGGGCAAGAGTTTGATTCCCGGTACTGCCAGAGATGTTGGTATGCATGCATTTCACCTCCACTGGGGCTGTGTCTGAAAAGATCTGCAGAACCTTGGGATGAGGACACGGGTTTAGTTAAGAAATATTCACAGATGTTGCTATTAATAAACCAGGGGTGATCATTAATACTGTGATCGTTTAACACGTTGAGCACCAGAGCGGTCCGCCAGGAGCATCGCTGAATTTTCTGTCAGACCACGGTGGTCTCCGAACACCAATAAGTAAGCAATGAACTTATCGTTTCCTAGAGACCAGAGAACTGCTGCTAAATGAACATAACTTAAGCTACAGATCACATTGGTCCCTGCAGAAAGTTCGGTACATCTGGGGTCAGACATTTTAATGATTACAATAGCACTAAACATCTACCATACACAGAGATGCTGCCGAAAACAATGATTACATAAAAGCAAGCGATTGCATATGACATGAATGAATGAACTTTTATCAGCGCAGATGGCTGTCTTGCCAACTGTTGAAGCATGAATAAGCCAAAAATATCTAAATGAAAGCATTTCTCATACATGAAAGGGAAATTTACCCAGACCGCTATGCGGGACCACTAATCCCTGCTGAACATTTTTAAGTCAGGACCACGGTAGTCCCAAGGGACTGATACGAATATTGTCATAAAGAACATATATTTTTCATTCCATTTGAGTGTATTTATATAGGGTCTTCGGCGGAATCAGTAGAAGAAACTAGATCTTCCTCCTCATCCTTTCATTCAGAAGAATCTAGGAAGAAAAAGTGGAATGTGTTAGATATGGATATGCTCTTACATAAAATTTGATTCATATTTTTAGAGTAATAAACAAAATGCTTACCTGGTAACATTTTAACATTTTCTTTGCCATTTCAACTACTGTTTTGGAATGACCTGACATTTTTATGAACACAATAGCACTAAATACCAGCCATACACAGAAACACGGCCCCGAAACGATTACAAGAAAGCATCTTCATTTATTAGTTTCATTTTCCGTATTGATAGTTCTCGTGTATTATAGATATCTATATGTATATCTATAATATACATGAAAGCATGCGATCAATCAATCACTACTGACCTACATTTAGGGCCCAGTTGGCAGATTCCCTATCTGCTGTTTTCCCAGCCTTTTCTTAAATGATTCCAAAGAAATCTTAAATTTATTGAACATCTCCCTTGTAAGTTATTCCAATCCCTAGCTCCCCTTCCTATAAATAACAAAACGATTGCATATGGCATAAAAGAAAAATTATCTTATATCAGCACAGGTGCTGCATTACCAATTCTGGAAGCACGAATGGCCCGATAATATCTTATTGAAAGTATTTCCTATAAACATGAGGGAAATCTGCCTGGACCGCTACACAGGATCGCTCATCCCAGTGGAATATTTTACAACAGGACCATGGCAGTCCCTGGGGACTGCTACAAATATTGTCCGAAGAAACATTTTTCCTGAAATTTATGCATACCGGTATTCATATTTTAGCCAAAAGTTTTCTACATTTGAGAAGAGATTAATACAAAAAACTGCACAGTACAACAGGACGATTTAAAAAAATTGCCTGGTGCTCAACGTGTTAAGTTAGGCCAATACAGGTTAGTCAGTCACTTTAAGTTATGATAAAAGCATTCCAATCATAACTATTGCTTTACTTGTTAACGTACCTACCAATCATAGATTTACTATGCTATAAAAACATGGAGACAACAAAGGTACAAAATTAAACATTGTGATAAATGTGGTCTATCTCAATTACAGCTGTTTAGGTAACTCCTGATGTGATACATGTAGACAACTAGCATGAAATACACTTAAAAATAAAGGTCTGGCATTCAGTAGCCACAATTATCCGAAGAATGCTTCCAGTTACTGTATTCCATTTGGAAGTACAACTCCTATTTGCTCAGACTATACCAAGCGATCAGCTGGTTGGTTGGCATGCTTTCTACAGCACGGATTTTATCACTGATTAGATTCTCACTGTTTGGCCTCTAATCAGGAATGAAGCTATTGTAAAAAGTTTCAAGGAAACCAAGAACTCGAATGCTCACAATGGCAGTGAAGATGGCATCATTTGGGATGTTAACAGCACTTGGTAGCAGGGAAGTTGGTGGCACAAATGGCAATAATTCAAATGAAAGCAGTGATTAGGTTTACTGCATGATAGGCCTACTGCTCGAGTGACAGAGACAAATGACTAGCAGTAAGTTTTTTTGTTCTTTTGTATTAATACTGCATAATATGATAAATAAAACTGTATGGCCCAGTTTCTTCAACAAATGTTAAGCATTAACACTGCTGTTAAGGAAACTTAACACATAATTAAACAAAATGGTCATCTCATCAAGAATTTTTTTTTTTTTGCTAGTGGTTTTACATCACACCGACATGGATAGGTCTTATGGCGACGATGGGATAGGAAAGGCCTAGGAGTTGGAAGGAAGCGGCCGTGGCCTTAATTAAGGTACAGCCCCAGCATTTGACTGGTGTGAAAATGGGAAACCACGGAAAACCATCTTCAGGGCTGCCGACAGTGGGGTTCAAACCCACAATCTCCCGGATGCAAGCTCACAGCCGTGCGCCTCTAACCGCACGGCCAACTCGCCCAGTCAGGAATTGTTTAACTGCTGCTAAAATTTCAAAATTGAGGCATGTAGAAGACGTACGTTTGTAGCTTCACTGCTGTATGGAGACTATTTATAAACTGAAGAATGCAAAGGACAGCCCATACTAAGAAAAAAAAAAAACACTTTTTAGAGTTGTCAGAAGAATTATATCTACAAAGATATCTAAGTACCAAAGCCATAACGAACAAGGTACCAGAAGAAATTGAAAATAGGTTAGAGTTTCGAACAGATTGAAACTTATCAGTGTCTTCAATGCAACAGTTGGTTATAGTTTTTACAAGGAGAGGTCAAACACTGCGTCCAATCTATTTCAACGAGCTGATTAATGTACCTGTAGGGGAACACTCAACAGTAACTCGTGTACAAGGGTTTAGGTCAATATGCTTATGTTTTCGAAAAAACTGAGGACAAATGTCATGAGGCAGGATCAGTTTCGGACCAACTGGAGGTGATAGAACAATAAAAGGGAAACACATTTTACTTAAACATGTCAGGTCCACAATGTAATAATTTCCGAAAAATTGATGAATCCACAGATTCCAATGGAACGTGTATCTACTTGAAGTGTTGCAATGCAGTCAAGCGGAGCAGTGGCTGAGTGTTCACCGTACTTGTCTATAAACCGCGACGACGCGAGTTCGAGTCCCGCTGTAGCTATATTTCTTTATACAAATTAAATTATTATTTGAGGGAACATGAAGGTAAAAATGTGAATAAAAACATTAGGCAAAATGCAGTGAACTTTATTTTCTATCTCGAATATACATACACAGTGAAACTCTGTTCAGAAGTTCCCGCATAAGAAGTTTTCCCGCCTAAGAAGTGTGATATTCTTGGTCCCTTGATCGGTTGCATTAAGATATATGTATATTTTTCCCGTTTAAAGTATTCTGTTGTAAACATAATTCTCGGTTAAACAGTTCAAATTTTAGAGCCCCTTGAGATAGAAAACGTCCGCTCAAAGCAGCTCATGGTTAGAGCCCTCCCGTCTCCGCGCAAGTTGAACCCTGTGTTAGACCATTTGCGTCTGTCATGGAGCCTCTCTGGGCTTGCCAAGGCCATATGACGTCTCGCTATGACAACACGAACACCAGACGCTCACTCTCACCTTGTGAAATCAAATCAAACCCATCAGTCGAAATTTCCACTCCACCATTCACATCAAACGGAATAGAACCGAATTGAATTCTACGCGGGAAACACAAAGCACACAATGGATGGTTTGATAAAACTTTAATGCAGTAAGTTATGTGCCGCAACAGGGTGAAGTCATTAATCGAGGTGGCCTCAACATTAGTTAAAAACCAAAAAATGTATTTGTCCACAACACAGCAGCTTCTTATGCATACCGTAGTGTTTGTTAGGAACACACATACGACAACCATAAGAAATGCCACTTATAAAAGTGGTCATGGTAAATACTGTACATTCCAAGCCATGTCAATTATCATACTGACATACCGTACTGTATATGGACTCCAACATGATAATATGGTTCTGAAATAAGGTCAACAACAAATGTGAAATAAACTAAGTACCTTATACGCCTAATATACCACAAAATTGAATATTCTAACCTGTTTGATTTTTCATTCCCTTGCTTATTTCCTTCCAGGCATTCTCTCTTACGTTGCTGTTGCAATAATACTTATGGGTCTTGTCATAGAGGAAATTACGTTTTGGAACTAAACTGATAAGATTTACCATGTCCATTATTAGTTAGGTGAATAAACTATTATGAAACAAAGGAACTTCCGAACTCTATGCAGGAAAAAGCCGACTTGCCAGCTGATACATATTATGCCGCCAAACAGCCAGCTGAAAGATCCCGATCGTCTACGAAGTTGAACGAATGTTGATAACCAGCTGGGTGTTGGTGGGAGGGGGCCTGACACACGTACACAGAGGCATTGTGATACCACATTGTACCATTACGTTACATTAGCAGCCGTCAATGTAATGGATACAGTGGATAAAGATGGCGGACAATAACTTCAGGTGCAAGTACACAGAGTAGTGATCCAATAAATAGATATCGCCCGGCCGCAAGGGAAAAGAATTTCAAGAGTTAAATAATGTCGGACGGAAAAATTTGAAAGAGAACGATTCTTGACTACTTTGTGAAGATAAAGCTACAAGTTGAAGGGAAGTTGCACGGCTTAATGAAAGATTATAGAAAAGGATCACCTCAACGTCAAATACGAAAATATTAGTATATTACCAGAATAGAAGACTATATCTGCAAGAACACAATACGGAAAAAGAGTAGATTTGAAAGAAATAGTCGTTATTGTGAGGCCAGAATTCAGAAACGGAAAGGAAGCTTCAGTTAAATTACACGTTGCCGAAATTAATACCATAGCGGCATAATTTGTTGTTTCCAGGGGGGAGACAATATCTGTTTAAGCAAAAGAAAGAGCAAGGAATAGGCCAAATTAGAGAAATCTATATATTTAAAGAAAAGAATATTTTCGTCTAACTCGAATTTCCAAGAACAAATATTGTGAATTGGATTGCCTATTATTCACCAGTATACTATGTACTCTACTATGGATTTGTTCTTTTATGATTGCATGATGACTGGTGACAAGATGGACTCAGCTTAAACAGAAGGAATGTTTTGCTCAAGACTGATTAGCTCAAGCCAAGACCCAAGATGAAGCCGCAGATGACGTAGTCTTCGGATCGCAGTGGTTGCCTACTCCGAGATGCCGTAGTCCAGCAGAGATCCAGCGGCAAAATCCCGTTACGAGATAAGTATTATGAGTTGCATCATAATAAATTTCAAATCAATTGATGAAAAATATTTATAGGTGTACAGGAGTGCTAGATATAAGAGATCAAGTGCCAATGAAAGGATATATGAATATAAATGCCAATTATTAGCTGATGAAATGTGCTATTTTATGCTATATAACTGCAGTGCTTATGTGATAATTTTAAGGTTATTGGAAGCTAGATCTGATTGAGTATTTGTGCATGTTTTGTGCCAATTAATACGTATAGACCGTGAAGCGTTTAACCAGTTATGGATGTAGAAATATAAGCGAGATATAAGACGTAACCTAGAACTTCAGGTCAATATGTATACCAATCATGGCCAGTATGATAATAATATGGTAAAGAAGTGTTTGGAATATTACGAAGTTGCAGTATATAAGAGAATAATCAGGATAGTGAATATTGCGTCCGTAACACAGAGGTTATTTTAGTGGAATTGAGTGATGATATATTTTCAATATGGAGGAATATATATATACAGAGGAAATGAAGTGTTAATGTGGCATATTATAAGTAGAATGAGGAGATATGTTTCTGTTCGTTATTTAAGAATGGGATAGATAATTGAAATGCGAATTCCTGTGTTACATATTATGTTTAGATTTGGGTTAGCACTGCAAGTAATGAATATAGGCCATGTTGAGTTGAATGCATGTCTCGAGCCATGCTGTTTGTGTTTCGTTGTAACTTTCGGAGGATGATATGGAGAGGTTACGTGTTTGTTATGCATTACGATATATATATTTTTGGGAATAGAATGAAATCTCGCACATTTACGTATTTGAAGTTCAGCACGTAAGCGCTTACACGGAGTACGGTTTGCTTTATCGAAACTATGGCACAGCGAAGAAATATTTGGGAGTATGTAAATATTTTAGCACATGACTAGGGCTGTATGGCACGATTTTCGCAGATTAGAATGAAGGACCGACAAATCTATGGCACTCCGTACTAGATTTATTTTGGTTTGTGTTGTACAGATGGTGATGTACTGATTTAATTTATTCATTTGGGTTATGATAGGAATATTGGTAACTGTATGGGTGTTTTGAACCCATAATTAAACATGCTAATGCTTATCTCGTAACGTGGTGAGTCACAAACAAGAATCCAAACTTGTGTTTAAATAAATTTGTGGTCAAATAGACCGAAATCCAAAATGAAACTTAACTTATGCCCCAAAGAAAATCCCAAACAACATTAAATGAAAGATATTCCACTCCTCCTTGATTTAATAAAGTTCTGATCCCTATTTTCCCCTTTATATGAATTTAAATATGGAAGATATGGTATATTATGATATTGAATGAATATGTAAGCAAATATATTGAAGATTTAACTTCTTTCAAATATGTTTATCCTGGAAACCAAGCATTTTGAGAATGATACTTATAATACTATGATTTTCCTTTCCTTATTGCCAATGAATATATATTATTCAATTTTATTATACATTAGCATGCTAATAAATTAGATATAGATTTGATTTTGCATTTCTATTCTTTAAGTAAGGTGTAGTAGGTAGTAATAGGATAGTTTTACGGAATTATTGAGTTAGCTTACGCTGAGTATTAGGTAAGGATCGGATAATTTCTTTTAACATAAGGATATGGTGTGATTATTTCAACGGATGGCGACTCTTCAACGGAATCCGCGGTTTATTTAATGCATATAGGAACAACGAAGCGAATTTTTACCCTGGGAAATGATTATATGCCATATGTTGGAACTTATTTTCATAAATATTATTCCAGTTTGGAATCTGTGTATGACTTGCGACCCGATGTTTAGAATTTAGTGGCCGGAACAATATTTAAGTATGTGAATACTCAGATAATACTCCAATAACATGAGACAGAGATGCCGATAAAGGTGGCAAATCAAAAGTATGGCATAACGTGTTGGCATAAAATTGAAAGTTATTTTTATTTTTACCTTTATACGAGCTAAACATTGTATTATCGTGTCACTAGTAATTATTACATCGCGTTATTAGAACTTAGCACAAGGATGAGGAGACACGAAATAAAATTCTTGCAGGAAAAGGAACTCTTTACATTTAGATGTGCTAGTGTTGCTACTGCGCCTTTATCACTCGCATGCAATACCCAAATACTTTCCCATGCACTCATTTCTGCAACTTCGAACCTGCATTTCTTTTCTGCATTACCTATAGCATGAAGAGGATTAAAGCAGGAAGATAAACTCCATACCAGCTTGTTCATGCGGTACTTGTGAAACAGCCAGAAACTACGCCCATCGCTGTGACAACCAGCAGGAATGCAGGGGCGATATAGGCCTATGAATAGGTTCTAAGGGTCTCTAAGAATAAGTTGCCAGATTTCCCATTTGCTGCAGTTAACTTGAAGCAGGTGTCGGAGGTGTGAGAAAGATAGAAAGCACATGCTAATAAACTGTAGTACACGTCTTGCCTTTTCGTCTTGTAAGCCTAAGCTATGGATTGCCAAGCGTAGTGTAGCATCGTTAATTAGTTATTTGTACTTGTAATATCAACGTACAAACGTTTTAAGTGAAAATGAGCGGAACTCAGAGGAAAGTCATCAAGCAGAAGGCACTAATAATTTAAGACAAAGTGGAGATAAGGAAAGTGGAGTCATCTACACTTTCCCGTATTGCTTTGGCGAAGGAGCTGGGGATGCTGCAGTCTACTTTGAATGGCATTATAGCGAAGAAAGAAGAGATCTTGGGTTCCGCAGGGAATGTATGTATTTATGTATGTATGTATGTACAGTCCGTCAGTGATGCCGCTGGTGGGATCCTAAACAGCTCTGCCATCAGCTGTCATAGATGGCCTAGGCATCACTGAAGAGGCGTACTAGGGAAATGACGAGTGAGGTAGTGAGGGAATACTTCAGCAAATTGCAAGAAAGCTAAATCTGGAAAGTACAATGAAGTAGAACAAGCACTGCTAATATGGTTTAAACAGCAGCGAAGTTTAAACATATATGTGAGCGGGACTATTGTGAAGGAGAAAGCCGAAGAAATTGCAAGCAAATTAAAGGTACCTTTTACCGCGTCGAATGGGTGGCTGAACCGCTTTAAAAATCGAGCCGGTATCGTTTACAAAACAACTTGTGGCAAAGCAGAGAGTGTAAGTGCAGAGGTAAGGGGAGCGTGGAAGGAAACAGCTCTGCCTGCTAAAATAAGCAGTTACAAACCTTGCAAAATTTTTAATCCCAATGAATTTGAACTTTTTTGCCAGCTTATCCCGGATAAATCTCTAGTTTTGAAGGGAGAATCTGATGATGATGCTTGTTGTTTAAAGGGGCCTAACATCTAGGTCATCGGCCCCTAATGGTACGAGATGAGACGAAAGGTAATGAAAAATTAAAAGCCCAAAAACAACCACTGACCACAATTCAAAACGTGAGGACGAAGAATGAATGGATGGGTATGAATTTAAAACGATCAGTGTAACTGACCCACAGTGCCTCACATGCACAGATGGAGCCTGTAATAATAGCAAATTGCTTCAAGAAAACAGGCTTCGGTGGTGGTACCAACAGCATTGTTATGGAAGTTGATGAAGAGCCAGGGTGCTGGAAAACTATACAGGAGAAGATGAAGATTACCAGTAGTTGCGATGACTTTATTGCCATTGATGATATGGTAATCACTTGCGAGGAGCAGACCATCGATGAGATCTGCAAGGAAATTCAGGCACAGGAGATGAGATAGAACAATAGTATTACTGACCAAGGGACTGCTTCTATAGCACAATACTGAATCGATGATACTTGTAGTCGAAAGGGGTCCAAAATCCAAGTCAGCGGCCCCTCACAACGGTACTTATCACTAGGAAAGTAGAACCATGGCATTTGTCGTGTTGCGGTACTAATCAAAGAGTAGCGTAGACTCGCAGTATTCCACACATTATGGTACTGCTCACAGGTAATGAAATTCACACATGTATTACCTACGCTGTTTCGCACATTGCGGCGCCATTTACAGGCAACGCAAACCTATGGTGTTCATCACATAAGGGTTCTAACCACAGGGACTTGTACTATCCCGTGGTTTTTGCTCATAGGCAAGCCAGAACCACGGGTTCCCACATCCCATGGTGTCGCTCATATAGTGTTACTAATCACAGGTACTGTAAAAGCCGTCGCCCTCTTGTTTGCTACTAATCGCAAACCTATTTGGTACCCAACATAGTGGTACTACGTGCAAGTAAAAGCGACCCATGGTGTTCCCCGCGTGGTAGTACTAATTACAAGTAGTTTCATGGTTCTAATTTGACCATCCTTGGTCGCCCCTTTTAGTCGCCTCTTACGATAGGTAGAGGATACGTGGGTTAATTCTTCGCCTGTGTCCCCCACCCACAGCGGGTTGTGTGTTTGGTCCGCGAGAAGTATTTTATATCCCTCAAGTCTGCCAGCAAGCCGGTTAGGACCCCCCTATCCGCCACTTGCGACGCGCCACGTGGCAGTATCACCTCTCCCCCTGCTACGCCAGCGTAGTAGGTTTGTGGAAGGGAGATTCTTGCCACGGAAAATTAAGTAAATTGCGAGTTACAGTACTAGTTGGTACTAATATGGAAGCAACTTAAGAACTACCTCTACTGATGATAGGGAGGTCTAGGAACCCACGTTGTTTCAAAAATGTCAGGTCTTCAGCATGCTACTACACCAGCAAGAAGTCAGCTTGGATGACAAGTTCCCTATTTGAAGAGTATATGCAGGCATTAGATGCCAAAATGGGGAGCCAGAACAGGAAGATTGTGGTGTTTATTGAGCACTGCCCTGCTCATCCCAATTCCATTTAAGGAACATCAAGGCAGAATTTTTTCCACCGAATACTGCATCAGTACTACAGCCCATGGACCAAGGAATCATTAAGGTATTGAAGCAGAGGTACCGAAAATCAGTTGTGCACCATATGCTGCTACGCATGGAAGCAGGCAAACCAATCTACAAACCATCTCTATTGGACACAATGTATTTCATTGCCTCATCATGGGATTCAGTGGAGCCTGTAATAATAGCAAATTGCTTCAAGAAAACAGGCTTCGGTGGTGGTACCAACAGCATTGTTATGGAAGTTGGTAATGAAGAGCCAGGGTGCTGGAAAACTATACAGGAGAAGATGGAGATTACCAGTAGTTGCGACGACTTTACTGCCATTGATGATATGGTAATCACTTGCGAGGAGCAGACCATCGATGAGATCTGCAAGGAAATTCAGGCACAGGAGATGAGATTGAAGAAGAAGAATAATAAGGTGAGGTTGAGAAAGAGAATCCCCCAAGACCATTTTGCAGTGAGGCAAGCATCTGCCTTGAAAAACTGAGGCGATGTATGGAAGGTTCAGTCAGTGTGCCTCAGAACACATGGAAGACAATGTGGGAAATGGAGAGGTTTATACTTTTTTTTTTTTTTAAGCAGTAAAAATCTAAAAGTCAACCCTGGACATGGAAGTTGGTGATGAAGAGCCAGGTCTCCAAGTAGGAGACCAGACTTTTGTGTTTGGAAAAGTATTCAATGTCTAATGCAGTATGGAATTTACATAATGTACGGTTACCATCTACCGTTTTAATGTTCTTAGTATTTCTTATCTCTTATGCAAGGTTTTATATAATATGTTCCCTTCTCTTATCAAGTATTTTTGTAATACAGTATGTTCAATTATTTTATTTATCTCTAAAAATACATGCCATGATAATCTAATATTATTGTGGCTTTCTTTTAGCAGCTCTTATATATCAGCCTATTTCGGTATTGTTCACAAACAAGGAAATATATTGGCTGTATGTTTCACATGTATTTCAAAGTACAGAATAAGTTTTCGGGCATTACTCCTTTTAAGAAGTTTCCCGCTTAAGAAGTGTTCTTCTTCTTCTTTTTTTGTGGTCCCTTGAAAAACATCTTTAACTGAGAGAGAGAGAGAGAGAGAGAGAGAGAGAGAGAGAGAGAGGGGGCCCAGCAGTAACTGTGAGAAAGTTTAGGCCTATATTAATTACAGGTAGAAAATTAAGTGTATTTCAATTTGCGTAATATTTTTGTTGACACTTTTATCTTCACGTTCACTGAAATATTAATTTATTTTGTACAAAAATTACAGCTGCGACGAGACTCGAACTCACATCTACGAAGTTCACAGACAAGTACAGTGACTACTAGGCCACCATGTGATGTAGATGTTGATTCCCATAGGGAACCCAAAATATTTGTCCTGAATGAGTAAATTTATAATACCAATATAATGGTCCGTTATTGGATATTACAAATTTTCCAGCTAACTCATTCTTGGTTGCCTGCGTTTCGCCCTCATGTGCTAAGTTAGGCTCGTCAGTTGGGACTTGGCACACCACCCAAGACGCAAGGCTAGTGCATACCGTGGAGGCCACTGCATAGACTATTTGAAGCCACCAGCAGTGCCAATGCACTATGAGAGCTATGTCTCATTTCCAAAAATAGATGCCTGCCTGGCAAGAATGAGTTAGCTGGAAAATTTGTAATGTCCAATAACGGACCATTATATTGGTATTATAAATTTACTCATTCAGGACAAATATTTTGGGTTCCCTATGGGAATCAACATCTACATCATTTGATGGCCAGGCAGGCATCTATTTTCGGAAATGAGACATAGCTCTCATAGTGCATTGGCACTGCTGGTGGCTTCAATTAGCCTATGCAGTGGCCTCCACGGTATGCACTAGCCTTGCGTCTTGGGTGGTGTGCTAAGTCCCAACTGACGAGCCTAACTTAGCACACGAGGGCGAAACGCAGGCAACCAAGAATGAGTTAGCTGGAAAATTTGTAATGTCCAATAACGGACCATTATATTGGTACTAGGCCACCACTCGGTTTGACTGTGATGTAAATCCAAGTATACATGCGTTGCATTGGAATCGGGGATTCAGCAATTGTTCAAACATTATTCGGTTGTGGACCTGACATATTTAAGTAAAATTTGTTTGCCTTTTAGTGTTCTATCACCTCCGCTTTGTCCAAAGCGGATCCTGTGTCATGACGTTTGACCTCATTTTTTTCGAAAACGAAAGCGTATGGACCTGAACCCTTATAGACGAGTTACTGTTGAGTGTCCTCCCAAAGGTACATTGAAGTTCGTTCAAATCGGTTGACCGCAGGGTCTGGTCTCTCCTTGTTGGATATTATGCTTGAGACACTTTTCATGTAACTGTAGGCGACTATGTTCATGAGTGCAAGACATGAGTGTGTAAAATTCTGCAAAGAATTCCTGCTGCCATTGCAGCATTAACAAGGCATTACATTCTTTTACCCGCAGTAAAAGAATGCCCGAAAATCATTAAAAACATATCAATTATCACACTTACCTGGTGATGTAAGAGCCTTAGATTGCACTCATAAGAATAATATTGAATGTTGTGATATAGCAGTCCATTCTTTCATTTTTCAAGCACACTCGCATACTTTCAAATAACATTTGTCCTGCATTCATCATAACGCTTTTGTTGCCTCTTACTACATATATTTATGTCTTAGCAATCTCCGCTAACCATAACCTATAATAATGTTAACCATGTGTGACAAAATACTATTCCAACATCCCGCTAGGAGCACTTTATGTAAAGAAAAAAAGTCGCTCACTGCGAAGCGTGTTCAGAAATCTCATGGAAATGTGTTAACTTGTCTTTAACAATTGTTTCATAACAAATGCTGGAAATGTGTTCATGAAACAGGGCACTTTTAACTGGTGTTAAATTAATAAGAGTTGTTAGTTAACATTTGTTAAGTAAAATTTAACACAGAGTTGGAAAAACCGGGCCTATGTCCAATCTTACACTGTTTCTCTATGTGCTTGGGTACGAAGCGAGACACACGTTTATAGAGATTTTTTACGCCAAAATGCTCTTCCTGATACAAACCTTTTCACGGTAGTTAAGATGAAATGGATGACATGATATAATCATAGATAAAACCAACTGATTATACTTACAGTACATGTAGGCCTAAAAGTCACGTGTTCATCATTTGTTGTTATCTTTATATTTATAAATTTTGAAATACTCCCTGTCCACAAACGAAGCCAGTAAGGCTCAGAATACAATGATTAATTTTTTGAACAACAGTGTAGGATACACATATGTACAATTTATTGTTCTTTAGAGCTAGAAGTCGTGTGTTCAATGGATTCAATTGGAGGGTATCACATAATGGACAATCCTCAACTTCAACCTGAAGGATGGAAGAGGACATGGCAGAAACACTACTGTATGAAAGTCATCTGAGATTTTACAATTTTTTAATTATTATGGATTATGTCCGACTCCAGGACTAAATGGTTAAGAGTGATGGCCTTTGGTCCACGGGATCCTGGGGTCAATTCCCAGCCGGGTCGGGGATTTTAACCTTCAATGGCTAATTCCAATTGGCTGGGTGTGTGTGTGTGGTCTTCGTCATTAGAATTAATCACAGGTACAGACCCCTCCTCACAAGTGCATAGGTCGCCTAAACAGCGTCAACTCGAAAGATCTACACAAGGCCACTTCGGAGGCTACACGCCATTATACATATATAATAGCTTATACAATCCATAGCCTATATATGTGCTAGTTCCTTTATAATGATTTCTAGAACAATTTTTTGGGGGAAAGGTGGGGGGATAAAACGACTCGCTTGGGATGTACCATTTTCCGCTCAAAATATTATGGTCACCCAATTCATAACCCTCTCCCCTCCCCTAAAAGAAAGAAACTGCACAATGCACAGAAAAGAGAAACAAAAATGACTAACTGGTTAGTCAATCCTGAAATATGAGGACTGTACTGGACACCAAAACAAGGATAGTAGTTTAAACAACCCCCTCTAAAGGAACAATACTTTCAATGATGGTTCAATCTCTTGCATTAAACAGATGTTTTAATAATTGTATTTACTCAATAACAGTGACACAACTAAGAATCAAAAAATATATGTGCATACCTTCATAATCATGAGCTGGATCTATTTTAGGTGAAAGAAATGCTATGAAGAGGTTCAGATGGTAAATTGCCAGTGCATACGTCACAATGTACCAGCCCTATAACATATGAAAACGAGAAATAAAGGTCAACACTTCACAGGTTCTAAGCACATTTTCAGAACAGAATGTAATAAAGGTTCATATGCTTTTGTTATATGTATATCACACTGACCTCCAGCTCAAACAATTATGTAGTCAATTAAGTGCCATAATCAGACCAGGACTATATATCTTGCTACGACATACCTGGTGAGTCGTATTGCCTGTAGCCAGATTAAGCATAATTAAGTGCAACAATTGCAATTTTTAAATACCATAGTAATAGTAGAAATGTTCACTGGATTATTTTTATTAATAATGCTATAGGTCACATAAATAACGATCTTGCGACAGATGAAAAATTGTGTATCGTGTAAGAGTGTCTAATGAATGAGTGTGTATGATAAGACTGTACTTTGAAGATGATTCGGAATATGGTCAAAGAAAGATGAACTACCATTTTGTGTGTGTGTCCAAGCACTTTAAGCCATGGATATTTTCAGAATAAACTCTTGATTTGTTACTTATAATCAACAGATAGAAATAATTCCTATCCAATTTTTCATTCAAGAAGTGGACATCAACGACTTACACTATGAAACTGCTGGATGTCTTCAGAAGGTTCATCTACGTCAAAAATATAAAGCTAGGTGCTTGAGGGTTTGTGTTATTGTTCATTGAATAAGAAAATGGCCCTTTAAATTTAACAGTAGTCCACTCTCTTGACATCCACACAGGCATCTCAGATTCAAGGTGTGCTAGAGTCACATTGTTATTTATACTTTTCTACTCCCTTTGTTCTTTTTCCTTTTATCTGTTTTTGTCATTGTCCATCCAGACTATGAAATCAGCAGATTAAATATAAGCTGTTATCATAAAGCTGCTAAGGGATTGACAAATCTTTGCCTTTTCTATTATTTTCATAACCACTGCTGCAGTTGTGATAAGAGATAGAGAGGGAATAAAACTGCCTAGGTTTAAAGATATTTTAAAAAATTAATCATATAATGAATTGTTTTGTGAAAGTTTGATTTAAGCCTATAATGTTAATTGTACAAGTCTATCATACATTTTCTTGGCAATTTCATAAATCACCTTCATTTGCCCTAGAATAAATCAATGCGGTTGAACACTGTAAGAAGTAGCATATCTGTGTATGATCTTCAGACAAATACATAATGAATTAAGCATTTATTGGAATATAAACACACGTTTTGTAATTACAGTAGTGGAATATTATATAACGTAGATTGTAACAAAAATGAGTAGTCCTACACATCAATGAAAACTAGCAGTTTATTTTATTTCTTCAAATTAATTAAATAATAAAAAGGGAGAAGAAAAGAAAAAGTAAAGATGAGGTGCTGGCACTCCTCGACTGAAAGACACCCACATGGAAGTTAGGGATATTGACCACAAGAACTGCAATAAAACAGATACTCTCACACAAATTGCCAACACGCATGCTGGCTGTTAAATTTCAATGGTAATTTTCCCATTAAATAAAGGACAATGGCACAAATCCTCAGACACATACCTGTTTGTTTTTAACAGAGATCAACCTCCCAAAGTTTAACCGAAAGTGGTGACCCCACAGCTGTGGCCTCCTCTTGTGAACAGCCACTCTGTATCTAAACACACCACTAGTACATTGCATTACAAAGGAATACTGGGAGAATTCCATCAAAATATACGAAAGATAAGTCTGAATACGACTAATTTTATATGCTATTTCTAGACACTGCTGCACGAGTGTTCCCATATAGGTACTTGCTTACACCTTCATAGCACACATCATAGAACCAAATCTTTATGTCAATTTCTACTTAACACATGGGTGACGGGCCCCGAGAAATCTCGTAGTACGCTCGCCTGCGGTAGGTGACTGGCCCCGAGAATTCTCGGTTTTATTCAGGACATTGTTTTCGGTCTTCCTGTGACATCTCTTGACCATATATTGAACTATTTCGGACTTGCACATTGAGTAGAATAAATCATAGATGTATATCTGCCACTTTTCTTTTATTCACGGCCTATTTTATTCTTTAATTTAGTTTCGAAACATCGACCTTCTTTCTGCCGGTTCAGTCAATGACAAGATGGAGCGCCTGCGGAATACGGTGTTAGCTGACAACGATATTTTAGAAGAATTATATGCCGATGATCGTTCAAATAGATATAGTGATAATGAATTAGTGGAAACTGAATGTGAGAGTGATAGTAGAAGTGATATTCAAGCCTCTACACGCCATAATTTACCTAGTGTGCTTATTTATTCAAGTGAATCAGACGACAACGACGTAAACATTAATGATGTGTTAGGAATTGACGCTGAAGATGGTTTTGTAAAGGCAGATCCACCAACTTTAAAGATAAAATTTTGACTGGTTTAATATTTAATGTACATTTTTATAATCAAGTGCACCCTAGTATGCTTAGTAGAAAAATGTCCGGTCCACAGGGTATGTGACAAGCTCAAGCATCCGGTCAGCAATGTGTTAAGACATAGAGATATGATACATATGAGAAGTCTTCTGTTGAACAATTAATTTCAGAACACTATTTCAATGCACTACATTGTGTATGTTGGGTATTCAGCCCGAAGGCTGGTTTGATCCTCCACAGCTCCGCCAACAGCTGTCATAAACAGCCTAGGTGTCACTGAAGAGGCATAATAGGGAAATGAGGAGTGAGGTAGTTTCCCGTTGCTTTCCTCACCAAGCCAGAAGTTGCTATTACATATCAGTCTGCCAAGCCCACTGAAATGCATGCACCAACTGACCCTATGAGCGATGTTTTCACACCATTCATAACGGGGACTGGCTGCATAAGGAATGGTATTACTAGCATCGCTCATACCTCCGTCACTTTCATATTGTCAAAGCCAAGGATGAGACTGAGACAGGGCAATGAAAGTAACAAATTTATTCTAGCCCATACCAGAAGACATAGTGGACTGTAAACACTACATCTCGCCAGCAAAGTGCATTACATTTGTCAATTTGCAGAACAATCTTCCAGGACTTATTTTATTATAACTACAATTTTAATTAAACAAAGAAACAAAATTACCTGTGCAAAGAGTTTCTTAAATATGCATACCTGAAGCAGAAACACTCGTCCTAAGAATACTAAAGCTAGCAGTGCTGCAAACAACCAGCGGCTTGATGCATATGGCGTAACATCATCTAATGCTTTCTGATAGATCTGGAATACAAAATATTATAAAATTAGTACATGGCATATACCAGGAAAATTTCTTTACCTTGAATATATGGAAAGAGTTTTGTACGTTTTCAGTGAAAACTTACAGTTTGTGATACATCTTCTTACCTGTAAAACACTCAATATTATCTTCAGAGATAGTATTAGATTAAAAATGTTTTAAAATAGCCCTAACATTTTATACTTTGAGAATGTTAATAAAAAAGACAGTTCTTTGGAAGATATACTACAGTATAACCCAGCAAGTGGAAACTAACGGGACTGAAGTCTGTCTGGATTGGCAAAAATTTGGATTAAAGTTTCAAGCAGTAATGACAGAATAAATCGTCATAGCCACATAGTTTCCTAAGTGGCCATGACGGAATATTCCGTCATCACATTGTGAATGTCGTTCGACGATGGGTATGACTACTTATTCCGTCGTAGGATCCGAGATCGCTTTCCTTGTGCGTGTATGTTAGTTTCAAGCTTTGCCTACAGCAGCAACCGCCTAAAACCACGTGACTGGGCGAAATGCTTTCGTTCCGCATCCAGCTGGCAGCCAGACAGTATCAGCCGCCAGGCTGCCAAGAGTGGTAGACAATGCATTAAGGCAGGTGCAAGCGGAGCTCAGAAACGTCTGCGAGAAGAAGAACTGTTTGATTTATTACACTGTGACAATTCGGAGAGTGATGTGTCATCTGATAGTGAGACTAATATTGAAATGTCAGGAGATAGCGAGTGCAATGTTGAAAGTAACTCAAGTGAACGTGGCGGTAGCACTAACGGTGATATTCGGCTCGGTGTATGGACAAAGGTAGGATCTAACGGCCGAAATTTACATTTACGGTGCAACCTGGACTAAATGTACAAATTGAAGACGTAAATAATCCGCTAGAATATTTTAAATTGTTTTTCAAATTTGAATTAGCAGAACTAATAAGTAGGGAAACCAACCGGTATGCTCAACAGTTTTTAGAAATCACACCGACCTTGAAACTATATTCAAGAGTGAATCAGTGGACTGACACAAATAAAGATGAAATTATGACTTTACTTGCATTCTTTCTCCTGCAAGGCATTCATCAGTTACCTCACAACAAGAGCTACTTTTCCCGTAGAGAGATATTACAGGCTCCAATACTTTTGGAGCTATTGTCTGAAAGAAGATTTCATCTCCTTCTCAAATTCTTACAAATTTGTCGGCAACGAAGCATACGATGAAGCCACATGTCGTCCGAAGAAACTCTTCAAATCGAGACCTATTCTGGACCACTTGAATAGCAACACTCGAAAGCGATGTGACGGTAGATGTGTCTCTTATGTTGTGGAAGGGACGTTTGTCATGTCGTACCGTCTAAGCACTGAAGATTCGGTATCAAATCATTTGAACTGTGTGAATCTAAGTCTGATTTTGTGTGGAATTTCTTGGTGTATATAGGAAAAGACACCTAGTTTGATGACTCTAAAAAATGAACCATATGGATCGAAAGTTGTTTCCTGTTGCTTTCCTCAGCGAGCCAGATGCCTTGGCCTTCATACTATGATAATTTCTGACAACTTGATACACATTATGTGCTTTTTGAACACTGTGTTAGTAGCTACTCAAAAGAAATGTACCGCTTGAAAGGTTAACCGAGTTAATTTATAATCGGTATAATTAGGCCTATATCTGAAGTCTAAGGTGTAGCAGATTGAGCAGCCTCGCTACTTGGAATTACTCATTCGGACACAGCAAAAGCACTGGAGACATCCCTGCCCTAAGTAGAGCAACAGCCCAACACTTCAGCAGTGGACATAACGTTTATGCATCATCCTCAAGATTTTTGTCTTTGCATCAGCAGAAAGTGACTGATATTTTGTGTATTAATAAGTGATATAGGATGCTGTATTGTTTAACGTTTTGTTGAGCGTCAAATCTGCTAACATATACCTAAATAATTATGTATTCTGTTATTTCTGCAGTCTACCTGATGTTCTAATGTATAATACAAAGCCATTTTAGTCTGAAATTTCTTTGATAACTTCCCATTCACAATTTTTTTTAAGTTTGGATAATCCTAGTTTTCGGACTAGAGGGATTCAGATCAGTGGGACTCCGCTGTAATTTAAACATGGAGAAGTACTGTCACATTTACAATTCACAACAGCAATGGAAAAGATCATCATAGCAGCAAAAGGAGCACATGGAGGAGGTGACGAAAGACTGCATTCTACGGACATTTTGAGCTTCGAGGAGTATTTGAACACTTCCACCACAGGTCTTCACTATACAGTTCTGTGTGAAAGTCTAAAGATTTGAGAACAGAGAGAGTGCTAGATCTATCCCTGGAGATACTACTGATTGTTTTACGGGTAAAAAGATTTATCAGATTCAGCTTTTCCTATGACATAAAATATATAAGAACTGAAATATTAAATGTCTCAAAAAGAATATGAATATTCTTATGTGGAATTTTTTAATGAGTCATTTTCTATAAATCTTGCCTAAAATAAATTACACTTTCCTACATGCACAAATAGTACACTGAACTTCAATTTTTTTTTTTCCAACCACCTTACCTATTCACAATACCATCTTAATTTCACAACATAGGATTGATAGTCTTTTTCCAGCCAGCGGTTCAACATCTAAGTAACCCAGATAGGTGTTCAGCAACAATGGTATAAGAAAGGGCTAGGAACAGGAAGGAAGAGCTGCAGCTTTAATTAAGGTACAGCCTCACTCTTTGCCTGAAATGAACATGAAAAACCATCGAATACCATCCCATCTTCAGGGCTACGAATGGTGGAGGTTGGAACTCTCCATTTCCCGAATACAAGCTTACAGCTACAAAGCCCGTACCATGTAGCCAACTCTCTTGGTCATGGAATTGCTCTCTGCCATGTTTAATTAAGTACTCATGATTTAGTTCATAATTATGCCAGTTATTAAATGATAACTGACGCTTTCATTTGCTCTGCATGACTTTTGTGGAAGTGAGTAATTGATTGATTGCCAAGGATTTAAGTATTAGTGTCTAGAGTGAACCAGTATCGCAACTTAGAACACACCTTAGAGCAGGCACAAGCAGTGAAATCATGTAAAACTTGATATACTAATGATAAATATACCTATTTAATGAAATGAAATGTCGTATGGCTTTTAGTGCCGGGATATCCCAGGACGGGTTCAGCTCGCCAAGTGCAGGTCTTTCTATTTGACGCCCGTAGGTGACCTGCACGTCGTGATGAGGATGAAATGATGATGAAGACGACACATACACCCAGGCCCCGTGCCATTGGAATTAACCACTTAAGGTTAAAATCCCCGACCCGGCCGGGAATCGAACCCGGGACCCTCTGAACCGAAGGCCAGTACGCTGACCGTTCAGCCAAAGAGTACCTATTTAATGATGAAATATCTCAGTTACTTCTGGTCCTACTGATAAAGGCTACATAACAAAAGTTGAAGAAAATAAAATTTCCAATCTTTTCCGTAGTATAAATTGATTCTATGACAAAAAATAACAGAAATGATTACAACTTTATTATTTTTATTACCTGCACCTACCACTTATGTTAATTTCACAGAAGAATCCACTGTATCACACACAGGAGGAATAGTAAATTTTGATCTTTCACGCTCCATTAATTTTTATCACAGTGGAAAGGTTTCAAATTAAATTTTCTGAATTTAGAATAATTCTTAAAAACATCTCATTTTTTCCATCATTATGTGGAGGTACCAAAACAAATAATATGCCAATGACATCATAATTTGGGGAAAGGAGCAGAGAGAAATCAAAGAACAATTTAATTCAGTAACAGAGAAAACTGAACAGAATACAATGAGAAAAAATTACGGCAATGCCACGTTGCTCTCCTCTTCATACACCGCCTTGTCACTGCTTTTAACCAACTGTATGTTCCCCTTCATAGGAGTTGTGCTAGCTGAACGAAATTTACGAGGCATATTTGCACATCTGAGAGATGACAGCTATTCAGGTTTGTGTGTTAGTCAACGAAGAGTGGCGATAGGACAGGTGAATGCAAGGAGCCGATCTGTCTCCGGCATAAACAAACCGGACATTCACCAGAGTTATGGTCTGGAGAATAATTTCCTTTGACAGCAGGAGCACTCTCGTTATCCCAAGAAACCTGACAGCGCATTTATATGACAGACTGGTGATTGAACCAGTTGTGCTGCCATTCATCTGCAGTATCGAAGGGGGTGTTTTCCAACAGGATAACACTCGTCCTCACACTGCTGTTGTCACTCATCATCCTCCACAGATTGTCGACCCTGTTGTCACCCAACATCACCTACAGATTGTCGACCAGTTACTTAGTCTGTGAGATCACCAAACCTTATGCCCATTCAGCATGTATGGGATACTATGAGATGACAAAATCCAACGTCACCCAATACCAGCATTAACTGTTGTTGATTTGACTGACCAAGTACAATAGGCGTGGAACTCCATCCCATAAAATGACATACGGCACCTGTACAACACAATGCACGCACGTTTACAAGCTTGCATACCAAAATGTGGTGACTACAGCGGTTATTAACGAACCACAATGTCCCATGTCTTCTCTTGCATACCTGAACCTGTGATCTGGAAATTTTAATCATATAAATAAGGTAAAATAAGATAAATAAGATCAAACTGAATACAAAACTCAAAAATACAAACCTCTGCTTTACCCTTACACAAAACAAACCAACATCATGCATATTTTCAACTGAGGAAAGGGCACGAAGATCGGAGCGCCTGAAGAAGTACTGGGAGGACAGCAAAGCCTGAACAATCTCTTCAAAGAGACCTGAACGATGGACTGACTAAAGTGATCCTATGCGGTCATAAAAGAAGACGATGAGGAAGAAGAAGAAATAAGCTACCTAACCAACTGCTTATCCTAAATTGCATTCCTCCTCTTGGTGTTGGGATTTCATTTTTCATCACTGTATATTACTACATTCATCACACTATTTTCTCTCTTCATCTATATAAATAAGAGTTTAGTCGACTTGTTCTATTTTGATAAGAATTTTAATAAATTTATATTTGTGTCGCTCATGTCTAGAATAAGAAAAAATGTAATTTTTAAATTTTAATAATGAATGTGCATCACATGAAAATGGCCTAAGAGAATTTAATGAAAATTGGTATTAAAGGTCAGAGCAGAATGTACTGCAATCTAGACTAAAAAAGTTGTTATTAAAGATGGGTGAAAAAATAGTCCAAGAGAAGGTTTAAAAATTAATTCTAAAAGAAACCAGTTACTACTGTTCTTACTGATAAATGCTACGTAACACTACTTCATACCTGCCAATTTTACAAAACCAAAATCAAGAGATTTTGATACGAAAATCAGGAAAAATCAGGAGATACAATTGGTCAAAACTGCTTATTCCACATGACTTGGGCAATACATACATTATCCTAGCAAGCTCCATGCATCATTTCGTCAAGTCCACTTTTAAATTAACACATTTCCAGGGAAACTGAGAGGAATCTAAATTCACAAATACTTTCCTCATATGTTTTTGTACTCAGTGAGACCTAAATATATAACACTGGAAAATTTATAAGAACATGTATGGTATGGTAGGCATACCTTCCTTCCATCTTACTGATTTACTGAGGTTTCTCAATCAGTAGATAATTGATGTTGATTAATAGTAGCAGCAATGGCAGATTTTGCCTGTCTCAGAAAACCTTTGTCAAAGGTTTGTTGAAAGCAGTTGCCCCGTAGCCTTGATTTTACTTTCAACAACCTCTCCAAGTTTTCATCACCAATAGATGACCTGAACAGTGTTCGTGTTTTAATAGTCACCTGACTAAATATCCTCTCACATTCAGCGCTACTGTGAGGGATCATTAAAATACCAAGAATAACACAAACTAATCTATCATATTTTAGGCTCCCATCACCACTTCTTAATTTTCCCACCATCGACCACTGCACATCCAATTCTTTCTTCCATTAAAATCTCATCTGGTATATCATCTATCTGAAATGCACAGAACTGGGACTGTAATTCATCCATAGTTTCATGCTCTTCACCTGCATCTGCATTCAGTAACAATGAAAACTTAGCCACAAAATACATTACAGAAGGAAATGAAAACTCTGATGCAGATGTAATTCATGCAACTGTTACGTTCTTCAATGGAAACTTGTGGACAATGTAGTTGCATACAAAAGTGAAGTACTTTCGAACTGATGGGGAAAATTCCTCCTTAACATGCTTCAGATGCTCTACGAATTGGGAAATGCAACTACCAATGACCAAGTCACACATCATTTTTTTTGTTTCCCCTGCTGTGGTAATCAACTTCCAAAAGAGAGGATGTTTCAACTACAGAAGGTTGTACAAATTTTTTATCAAATTATTTAATGTGTCCAGCAGCAGATCTTGCAGTGAATGGACGTGAGGTACACTTGACTGCAATATTACATTTGGTTTATCAAATGTACAGTGAGTCACCTTAATATTCGGACACCATATGACATGTGACAATCTGAACATTACATTTGTATTTTTTTGATACATACAGAAAAGAATGTTTGACATTACAAAACCCCAATGTTTCCAATATGATTACATAATAATACAAGTGTCTCAGAACACAAATGACATGTACATTAAAAAGAAGTCATCACTTTATCACATAACAAAACCACTTTAATATTCGGACACAAGGATCATCATGACCAAAACCGTAGCGTAACATGGAATTCAAATCAATGTAGTACTTGGGTGGCATTGCCACGGGTTTCAGTCGTCGTGGCATAGAACAAACTAACTTTTCCGTGTCCTTGGGCTAATACTAGCCCATTCTTGTATCGGTTTTCATTGCAGTTCCTTCTTTGACATAATTCTGGAATTCTTCACTCTCTTGTCAAGTTCACTCCATAAATTCTCAATGGGATTGAGATCTGGGATCTGGAGTGGAGTTTCAAGCACCTTTAGGCAGTTGAACAACAGCCACATTCGGACATTCCATGCTTTATGCTTGGGATCATTATCTTGATAGAAATGTCCCCTATCCCCAGCTTTGTTTCACTTTGGTGTAAATTCTGCTTCAGGATGGCTAGATACTGTTTACGGTCCATTGTATGTTCACTAAACGACATTTCACCTACTCCAGAAGACAAAAAGCACGCCCATACCATTGCATTGCCGCCTCCATGTTTGACAGTTGGTTGCAAATATTTCGGTTTTAATTCGTCATGTGGTTTGCACCAAGCCATTCTCCTCCCATCCGATCCATAAATATTAAATTTGCTCTCATCAAAAAATAACACAAGTTCCACCATTCTGTGTCCTTGTGTACATATTGCAAGGCAAACTTCAGACTTTTCCTTCGGTTCACTTCACTGATAAATGGCTTTTTCCTTGAGACCCTTCCGTTAAATCTGGCCTTTGGAAGATTCCTGCGCACCGTTTCAGGGTGCACTGATTTACCAGCCTCCTCTTCTAATTCCTGTGCAAGTCGTGGCACATTCAGTTTAAGATCGTTCCCTATTTTTCTTAAAAGAAGTCTCTCTCCACGATCAGTTAGCTTTTTCAGTTGACCCGTTTTGCGGAATAGACGCAATCCTGTCCTCTTCTTTAAATCGCCGTACAATGTCAATGGCAGTACTCATACACAACATTTGTGCAAGATCTCTGCAACTACGCCCCTTTGCATCGTGGAAAATAACCAGTTCGCGCGGTTCAAACGTGATTCTGCAGTGAAGTTCACGGAAACATATCCTACTTTTCACGTTTCTCCCTTACCACAATTGGGTAAGGTAGTCACGTGCAAATGGAGTAACGACAACGTGTCCGAATAATAAAGTGATGTGTAGTATCTCATGATTTCCCTTTCACTATAAGAACACTTCACCAATTCGCCTGACATTTAATTTTGTTGTGATACGTGGGGTATATACTCATGAATTGTTGGACGTGTGTTTCTTGTATATACATTTGTTTGCGAACGCATTATGTGAGGAAACATTCCATTATCTGTGTTGTCCAAAAATTTAGATGACCATCTGTAGATATAACATTGAGACAGACTGCACTTAACAAAGGAATCCTGTTTAGCTGTTTTGGGTGAAAAAGAACATGGAACTGGTGATTCATTGGTTCTCTTCCTTGAAAGGGCAGCACTCTCTACTGATGTTTATTTTATCATTGGAATATGGTAAGTTTCGAGGCTTCCAAACTGACTGGTCTTACCAGACTTCACTTCATAACTGAGCAGGCTGGACAAAGGCTACCACTGTTCCAACAACCTGGACTACATTTGCCCACAGAAAGCCACCAAGTGCACACGTTTTGAAATATTTTCTTGTCTCGACATTGTACTGTTCCTGAAATTGTTTTTCTCTTTCCTTTTTGCAGAAAATAGTATGTTTCCACCAAATAATCATCGGTATTGAATGGCAAGCATGATGCTCCCTTTTCTGCAACCAGCAGGGACAACCAACAATAAAGAGATCAGACATATCATGTTTCAGCACACCAGCAACTCCATTTTTCATGCCAACCATTACTGGTGCATTATAACAACATAAGGCTAAACAGTTAAGTGGAATATTGCACTCTTTCAGGGTGTTAAGAAGAAGGGCACCTATGTTCACACCAGTTGAGTCCTCTTTCAAGTTAGGGACAGACAATAAGCAGCTTTCAATTTTCTGTCTCTTTTGATTATATACGGTAACAATTATGGGATAAAGGTTACAATCTCCTTTCTTACTTCCGTTAGTTGAAACGGAAAATGACCATTTCTTCAAAGTTTCTACTATTTCTTCTTTCTTTTCCATTTCTCCAATAATTGCAGCAGTTTTTGTTCTTGCCCGGCCATATTTCTTTGCAATATCACTGTCCAGGAACATTTTACAGAAAAGGTGACTTGCATGATCTGCACAATTAAGCAGCAAATTATACTCCAAAATAAACTATGTAAACAAGCTTTCGGCATTTATCACCCCATCACCTTCACTTTTAACGCCAAAATGTAGTTTTTCATTACTGTCTATACACTTGAAGTTTTCTCGGTGCTTCTTTGTTTCCACGTGTTTTGAAACATCACTTTTACTGCCACGTGATACAAAAATATCACAACAACAAACAGTAATAAAATACAAAAGATGCACCTTTCCTGGATTCAATAATGCATGGAAACTATTCCGAAAACTGTTTCAGGAAAACAGAATTGTATTTCTTGGCCATAGTGAACAATCAAACACCAAGCAAATACACTACAATATGACAGAAAATTTGCATTATAATCTATAAACAGCCGCTTAACACGGAAACAAACCACCTTCAGGGATTCCGGAAAGCAAATAACATTCAGCCCACTATAAAAACTTCAATAAATACTGGATATGCTTCACTGGGCGACTTGGCCGTGCGGTTAGGGGCGCGCAGCTGTGAGCTTGCATCTGGGAGATAGAGGGTTCGAATTCCACTGTCAGCAGCCCTGAAGACAGTCTTCTGTAGTTTCCCATTTTTCACACCAGGCATATGCTGGGGCCATACCTTAATTAAGGCCACGACCACTTCATTCCCATTCCTAGGCCTCTCCTATTGCATCGCCGCCATAGAACCTATCTGTGTCGGTGCAACGTAAAGCAAATAATAATAATAATAATAATAATAATAATAATAATAATAATAATGGATATGCTTCACTCAAACACACACACACACACACCAAACCAAAGAGGACACCACTGAACGCAAATATGAAACAGAACACTCAACAACAGAAGCATCCGAACCAGTGTTAGCCAAAAGTCACCATATTCTAAATTAAAAGTTGCTAAATCAAATTAACCACCATAATCCAGTTGCACAAAATTTGTATGATAATTAGGCTTAATCATTTAAGAAATTAAATTCACATACCTAGTCAGAAAAATAATTCTTAATTTTCCAGCTCCTCCACAGCAGACAACGAAGGTTGTAAGTAGTCAATGAAATAGGCCTATCCCAATCTTACACATAACATTTCTGAAAGTTCATACTAATAGCACGTTTTTTCCTAAAACCCTTAGTGTATTCCTGCAATGTAGAATCGCTGAAACAGTTGAATATTTATACAGACTCCTTAGATTTTTTTTTTTTTTTTTTTTTTTTACAATCTGGTTTACCTCGCACCGACACAAATAGGTCTTATGGTGATGATGTGATAGGAAAGGGCAGGGAGTGGGACGGAAGTAACCGTAACTTTAATCACGACAGAGCGCCAGCATTTGTCTAGTGTGAAAATGGGAAACCATGGAAAACCATCTTCAGGGTAGCCGCCAGTGGGGTTCAAACCCACTATCTCCCAAATGCAAGCTGACAGCAGCACGCCCCTAACCGCACGGCACGAACTCACTCTGTCCAATTCCTTAGCTTTGAACATATGACGGCTTCCTCATAATCACACACTAAATTCAATAACAATTGTAATAACAATTAAGAACACTGCCACAACTACAAAAAATACAGGAGTACTATGGTACATTACAATATTATAACACTTACTGTCTCAAAACGAGACTTGCTATACGAGGCTACAAGGGTAAAAATTACACATCTCTATTCCCTCACAGGAAGTATGTGAGTGAGATGATCAGTCTCTGATAAGCCTTCCGAAAATAGTATGAACTCAAGCTCCACACGTGTGAATAAAGTCATGGACTTAGATGCCATACTTAGCAAATGCATAGATTAATACACTGGCAGAAAGAAAATATCCAAACACCAAGCAGGGGTTGTGCTAGATTAACGAATGTTGGTAGGCGTGTTTACACATCTAAAAGATGACCTTGATTCAAATTTCCCGCAAATCGCACTAGCGTGGCGCTAGTAGCGGCCCCGTGATGTTACACATCCGGTTTGCTTTAAATATGTGCTGTACTGTGCGAGAGCGTAAGTTACCTGAGAGATTGGACGAAGTGACTGTGAATGGGTCAAAAATGCCCTTAAGATGACGAAGAAGCCAGTATCAACAGCTCACTGCGCATGAACGAGGCCGTATAATAGGGCTACGTGAAGGTGGTTTTTTCTTCCGCGCTATTGCAGAGCAACTTGGCAGGAATGTCTCCCCTTGCAAATGCGTGCTGTCCCTGTGGCACCACCAAGAGAGAGGACCGCCGTCTTCGGTGGCGCAGCGGACTGCGTCTGCAACAGCAATTCGAGTGGCAGTTGGCACCACAGTGATGCAATGAACTGTTCAAAATCAGTTACTTGAAGGACAGCTTCGAGCCAGATGCCCTGTGGCATGCATTCCACTTACCTCAAACCACTGCCGTCTGTGACTTTATTGGTATCAAGTGAGAACTCAATGGGGGATGGAGTGGAGGCCCATTGTGTTTTCCGATGAAAGCTGGTTCTGCCTTGGTGCCAGTAATGGCCGTGTGTTGGTTATAAGGAAGACAGGTGAGTGCCTGCATTCCACCTATCTGAGGCGTCGACACACTGGGCCTACTCCAGGAGTTCTGGTCAGGGGAGCTATTTCCTATGACTCTCGTGGTTATTCCACGCACCCTGACTGCAGATGTGTACATCCATCTGGTGAAATGAAACGGCGTATGGCTTTTAGTGCCGGGAGTGTCCGAGGACATGTTCGGCTCACCAGGTGCAGGTCTTTTGATTTGACTCCCGTAGGCGACATGCACATCATAATGAGGATGAAATGATGATGAGGACGACATATACACCCAGTCCCCGTGCCAGCAAAATTAACCAATGATGGTTAAATATCACGACCCTGCCGGGAATCGAACCCGGGAACCCCGTGACCAAAGGCCAGCATGCTAGCCATTTAGCCATGGACTGTCCATCTGGTGATTCGACCTGGTGTGCTGCCATTCATGAATAGCAATCCCGGGGATGTTTTCCAACAGGATATTGCATGCTCACATGCCGGTGAAGTATCCCAACGTGCTCTCCAGAGTGTCGACATGTTGCCTTGGCCTGCTCGATCCCCCGATCTGTCCCCATTAGAGCATGTATGGGACATCATTGGGCGACAACTCCAGCGCCATCCACAACCGGCATTGACCGACCCAGTGCAAAAGGCATGTAACTCCATCCCCCCACCTGACATCCGGCACCTGTACAACGCAATGCATGCATGCATGTTTGCATGCCTGCATTCAACAGTCAGGCAATTGCACTGGCTATTAATGAACCAGCATGGCACATTTGTGATGGCATTTTTTGTGCAGATATTAATCTGTAGTCTTGTACCTTTAATCAAATATGTTACATCGACAAATATATTGCCAAAACTTCCGTATTCTACATTCCTTATTTCATGGTGTTTGTAAAAAATTTTCCCGCCAGGGTATATTGGATCACACGCCCAAGCGATTATCCGAAGTGCAAACTATATGTGAGTGTGTGAGTCATCAGTCCATAGACTGGATTGATGCAGCTCTCTGTAAATCAAATAAATTAAAATTTGCCAGAATTGTCTCCAAAAGGCTCCTAAAATCTTGAGAAAAGTCACTAGTCGCTATCTTTGAAATTCTGTCTCTAAATTACTACAAAAAAGGCTCCAAATCTAGCGACCTTTCTCTAGAATTGATGAGACTGATGTGAACGAACACAAACATAGCACGCGAGAATGAGAGACTGACAATCGATATACAGGTTTTGATAAACTTCGCACAACCACATGCATTTCTCGCATTAATAAATGTCATAATACCAATATAAATGGTCCGTTATTGGACATTATAAACTTTCCAGCTAACTCATTCTTGGTTGCCAGCGTTTCGCCCTCGTGTGCTAGGGTGGGCTCATCAGTTGGTACCCAGCACACCTACCGATACGCTGGCTAGTGCATACCTTGGAGGCCACTGCGTAGGATAACTTGAGCCACCGGCAGTGCCAATGCACTAAGAGACTTTGTCTCATTATCAAAAATTGATGCCTGCTTGGCCATCAGATGACATAGATGTTGATTCCCACAGAGAATCTCAAATATTTGTCCTGAATGAGTAAATTTATAATACCAATATAAATGGTCCGTTATTGGACATTATAAACTTTCCAGCTAACTCATTCTTGGTTGCCAGCGTTTCGCCCTCGTGTGCTAGGGTGGGCTCATCAGTTGGTACCTAGCACACCTACCAATACGCTGGCTAGTGCATACCGTGGAGGCCACTGCGTAGGCTAACTCATTCAGGACAAATATTTCAGATTCTCTGTGGGAATCAACATCTATGTCATCTGATGGCCAAGCAGGCATCAATTTTTGATAATGAGACAAAGTCTCTTAGTGCATTGGCACTGCCGGTGGCTCAAGTTAGCCTACGCAGTGGCCTCCACGGTATGCACTAGCCAGCGTATTGGTAGGTGTGCTAAGTACCAACTGATGAGCCCACCCTAGCACACGAGGGCGAAATGCTGGCAACCAAGAATGAGTTAGCTGGAATGTTTATAATGTCCAATAACGGGCCATTTATATTGGTATTATAAATTTACTCATTCAGGACAAATATTTCAGATTCTCTGTGGGAATCAACATCTATGTCAATTAATAAATGTCGATACTTCATTTGAAACCAGCAAATGAGCGAAAAACTTCCAGCCACTGGCGTACAAAGTTGAAATGGTGGGATTTTTAAACAAATGTTTCAAGTTCACCAAAACATAACCTACATTCAGGAAATATGGCATAATCGGGAGGCAGGAAAAACTGTTGAAAATCAGGAGACTCCCGCCTTAATCGGGAAAGTTGGAAGGTATGCGGAAGTTGAATATAAAATTTCCAATCCATTTCATAGTACAATTTGATTCTACGATGTAAAATAACAGAAATCTTAACAATTTTATTATTTCTTATTTCCTGCATCCTACTGTTGTTTATTTTATTCTTACTGAAGAATCCTTTGTAACGCAGAGAGAGGGAATATTAAAATTTTATCTTCCATTCCTTATGCATTGAATGTATGTATTTGAATGTATTTTCCGACCAAAAGCACGATCTAGGGGAGTTACCTCGCCAAGAGGAACAGCCAGTGTGAATATGGTCAGGGAGGAGCTGGGGAGTTGGTAACTTTCATTTTTCTTATCTTGCCATTCCTCCGTATCACACATACTCTGATAACTATTGGTACTTGACATACTGGTTGCTATTATGGGGACTAAACAGGAAATATCTAATTTCTCTGTTAACATTAGTTGCATCAAAAAAATGTAAAAAACTAACGGAGTGCAAAATACAATATTCAACCTTTACATTCCACGTATTTTAGTAATATGATGAATGATAACCAAGATATTTGCGATTATTACATTTCTCATTAAGTTGTGTCTCCAGGAATATCACTCCTACTGGTACCTAAATAGTGCAAAAAAACTGAACATACAACAGCCAATCTCTTATTTTTGATGCTTTTTTACCACAAGAGCTATAATAATAGTGAAATTTGCTAATTTAGACTCTTGTGTTAAGTCCATCAATGGCAAGCATCAATGACGTGGAAATGTTCCAGTTGCCATGGTGACAAACTGATTGGCGATTGTGGTGGTTTTAGTCATAATTGTATTCATAAGATGAAAAACTGTGTGGCCATTAGCCCGTACTGATCAGGAAGATAATAAAGATGGCTATCGAACTGAGAAACAAAATATGAAGGAACTATCACTCAAAAATGAGGGGGAAAGTAATCACATGGTAGCCTATGCCACAAATGCCATAATATCGTCAAGCCAGAAGAAAGAATGTGATGGCCTGCAATGTCTGAAGCCCCTGAAACCTACCAATAATGTTACAATGACTGACTAACATTAGGTGAGGAGTGCTCTGTCTCTTCTGCTTCCACCCATCTCCATCAGGAGGCATTACTGCAGTTACGAACATATAAACCGGTAATAATGAGATCACAACAGCTAGTTATGCAAGTTCAGAACAACGACCTAATCATCTATGAAGCTGAGTGTGTTTTCACACCTATTCCAGAAATGTTAAGTTCTCAAAACTATGAGTACTACCACCTGACCTTTCTCTCAATTTTTTGGAGTTAGCACTCAATACAGAATTATCCCAGTTTTGCAACCGATTCCCTTCCAGACAACAATCCTAACTGGAGAGGTGCAGTCATTATTATGTGTCTCTTAGGTGGTTGGTAGTGTGTTGTGCATAATGCAAATGAAGAGAAGTGCATTAAGACTAACACCCAGTCCCCAAACTAGAGTACTAACACAAGTAAAATCCTCTGCACAGCCAGGAATCGAACCCAGGGACCTATGAACAGAAGGCTAGTATTCTGACCATTCAGCCAAGCAGCTGAATGGTCAGGTTCTCAAAACTGCTTGCAGTAAATTATTCCCAAAGAGTACACAATTATTCATTCAACTATATCAAAATTCATACTTCCTTCTATTTCTTTGTTATCAATTTAATGTCACACTGACAGGTGTTTGGCAACAGTGGAAGATGAAGGGATGGGGACCGGGAAGGTAGTGATTGTTGCCTTAAGGTATTGACACAGACAGGTCTTATGGCAACTATGGGATAGGAAAGGGTTAGGAGTGGGAAAGAAGTGACAGTGACCTTAATTAAGGTACACGCCCAGCATTTACCTGATGCGGAAATGGGAAACCAAAGAAAACCACATTCAGGGCTGCTGGCAGTGGAGTCTGAACCCACTATCTCCTGAATGCAAGCTCACAGCTGCGTGTCCCTAACTTCATGACCAACTCGCTCGATGCCTTAATGTATAGCCGCTGTATATGTCTGAGGTGAAAATGGAAAATCAAGGTCCCCCATCTCTTGTCAAGTGAAAGGCAGAGTGCAAGGCAAATAATTACACTAAGACTGTGAAATAACCAGCACATAAGGGAGCTGTGGAAGAGATTGGACGAACCTTCCTAAACGGCCAACCAAGATTTTGCAAAATGGATATATTTTAGTTATCAAAGAACCTTAAAGCCCTTCCTGAGATGTTGAGGGCTAATTGTAATTCATAAACTGCATTACAAAAGATTAAATTAGCAGTAACTCACATTATTTCCAGAGAACAAGAATTTGTTTTAATTTCACAATTTTCCAACTTCCAACATTTCAAAATTCATTCCTAATATTATAGTGTATTTAGAAAGTTGGAGCTCTATCACCACAGAACAATCAATTGAAACAGCTTGCCTAATGTGCTATGTTAATGAGCAGGACTAAACATTCCGTTCAATGCAATTCCTTAATGCGGTAGCAAAGTTTGCTACAAAAGCATCAGTGTTGAGCGTTGACTCACAACCAAGAAACAACCCTCAAACATCACATATGCCATGCAGAAATGGGGAAGTTAAAAAAATGCTAGCATGCAGTCACCAATCCCAGTAGTGTATATTCACAGTACTGTAGAATCTACTGTTCACACTGCACGTGGAAATAGGAGGTGCAGCATAATATTGACATTTACTGAAAATAACAAAGCTTCCAGTGCCATTAAAATTCAGTCCTGTGTAAACTATCATATACTGTCAATGAAAATTAGAAAATACAGGGCAACTTTGTATGAAGCAAAAGTGGAATCTACAATTTAATAATTAATTTAACACTTAATAAAACCAACGGAAACTTTTAAGACTGTACTCCAAGTCATGTTTGTTTCTAATACTGTATTAAAATTGCAACTATTAACTCCTGGTTGTTAATCAGAACCACAGGCCATGGCTCATCATTTGTACAAATGGCACAGCAATATTGTTACACGTTAGCCACTTACTGTAATCTGGGACAAAAAAGCTATGAGCATTTGCTTTTACTTGTTCCCTGGCTACAGTACCTGCCAATATAGCTTGTCTTCTTACAACTGAGATCATAAAAACCATGGAGCTGTCATTCAGTCGTTGGCCTACCAGCCAGACAATAGAAGGGAGATAACCTCACCCCACATAACACTGCTCAACTGTTACCAGCCGTAATATAACAGTATCGTCTTAGTACTCTTGTGCTGACTGCTTAATACTGCAATGATCTGGTGCCCACTTGTCATTTTACCAGATGTGCACACAGTATTATCTTATGTCCACATTTATATGACTTATGCAATCTAGTGGCTTAAAGAACATTTTGGATGCATTCCTCCTCCTATTCTCAATTTCAATTCAATATTGTACTATTAGTCACTGCGTATGTTCTGACTAAGCCCTTTGAGAAGACATGTGCAAATTTGTCCACAATTTCTCTGAGCAGTTCATTTACCACTGATCTGAATTTAAGGCTGTTGCCCACGTGGCAGATTCCCCATCAATTGTTTACCTAGCCTTTTCTAAAATAATTCCAAAGAACTCTGAATTTTATTGAACATCTCCCATAGTAAATTATTTCAATTCCTAATTCCTCTACCTATGAACATTTAGTTGCCTCAATTAGACCTCTTGATTTCCAACTATATCTTCATATTATAACCTTTCCTACTTTTAACAACTCTACTCAAGCTTAACCGTCTACTGATGTCATTTCACATCCTCTCACCACTGACAAAACATTCCGCTTAGTCAGGAAGCTCGTCTATTTAGTCCAAAACGTCCCATCCCAAAACTAACATTTTCATAATGCTACTATTTTCAACTTGCCCAGAATAAACCGTGCTGCTTTCCTTTGGATCTTCTCTAATTTCCGAATCAAGTAATCCTGGAGAGGGTCCCATACACTGGAACCATACTCTAATTGGGGTCTTACAAGTGACTTGCATGTTTTCTCCTTTACATCGTTACTACAACCCCTAAATACCCTCAAACATAGGAAGAAATCTGTAACCAGCGAGCGGCTGCACGGTTTGGGTCACGTAGCTGTCAGCTTGCATACAGGAGATAGTGAGTTTGAATCCTACTGCCGGCAGCCCTGAAGATAGTATTCCATGGTTTCCGATTTTCACAGCAGGCTCTACCTTCATTTAGACCACAGCTGCTTCCTTCCCACTGCTAGCCCTTTCCTCTCCCATCATCATAGCGAGACCAATCTGCGATGGTGTGCGACATAAATAAAGTTGTTATAGTAAATACCAAAAAAAAGTAATCTTTAACTCTTACACAATGCAACAATGAAAAAACATTTTTTGCAAATGTAGCTGTTCTTCATGAATTCGAAAATGATACTCAAAACATCTTATCACCCAGAGTTTCGACACCAATTGTATACTTCGCAAATAATGATATCACGTATACAGTAGAAGTAGTACATGTATATGGTACACAAATAGTGCAGAAGTAGAATACAAGTTTAAAACAACATATTGAAATATACACCTAGTGAACAGATGCATACAGAGAATGTGGTACGAAACATGCACTATCATTCACTCTGTGCTTTCTTAGTTGTCATGGAGTGGCCCCTGCCTTTACCCTTATGGGGAATTTCCGTGTGCTTACGTTGAAGCATCCAGCAGTAGTTGCCCATCATCCGAACATCCCAAGTTCCCTGGTAGTCCATGTTCCATGTCCTTGATATCCTAATGGAATCTTTCACCCTGTTCCTCACTTACAGCACCCGGGTTTGAAGGAAAAAGTCAAGGTGCCAATTTCAAACTGTAACTTCACACTCATAGAACATTCCAGCATTTTGAATTTTGTCAGCATGTTCTCAAGTATGTCGATATACTCTGGGTTATGATTGTTTCCAATGAAGTTTTGAACCACACACTTAAAAGGCAGTCCAGGCTTCTCACTCGATGGCATTCACTGAATGAAGGAAATCATCTAGCATTCCGAATATCGATATCAGTGAACACACCCTCTTTCAACTTAGTGTCTGACGGGTTGGGGAACTTTTAACATAGATATTTGAAACAGTTGCCACACTTAGGTAATGCCTCGACAAACTGCTTCATTATGCCCAGTTTTATGTGCGGAGGTGGCAAGAGTATTCTGTCTCTTTCCATTAGAGGGTCAAACTTGATAGTTTTGTCCCCTAGAACCAATTCTAACCTTCAAGGCCACTGCTTTTGCTCCCAATGTTTGTCACGAGCCCGACTGTACCATTCACAGATGAAACAGGGGAACTTGGTATATCCTAATTGTTGTCCTAGAAGCATACCAACCATTTCAAATCACCACACACCATCCAACTGTAATCCTCATAATGAATGGTAGTAAGAAGTACCTGAATGTTGTCATATGTTTCCTTCAGCTTTCTTTTACACGAGTCAATAAACAGTCTACAGTCACTTGGCACATAGTTTAGTTTAGTTTAGTAATGTTTTATTTTACCTGGCAAGATTAAGGCCTTCAGGCCTTCTCTTCCATCTAACCAGGAACTGAAATATACATATATTGCATTGTATTACAATAACTAAATCTAATACAAATTAAATTAATAATAATACAAGAATGGTGAGATTACATTAAGATGAAATGAATTAAGATTAAATTAATAAATTAAGATTAAGTTAAGATTAAATTAAGATTAAATAAATCAGATATAAAAAGGGATAAATTCTTAAAACTAATATCCTACATGTAAAAAAAAAAAAAAAAAAAAAGGCAGTACATAACATTTGATTTTAAAGACAAATCGGATAAAAATTTTAGACTCTCTACCAGGACATCCATAACAATAGAATGGTTGTAAGTAGCAGCATCAATTTTACAGATGATCCTTACTGGTGCATAAAATGTCTCCAAAGTGCTTCCTTGAAAGTGTGAATAGCGCTTAACCCCCTGATATTTTCGGGAAGGAGGTTCCACTCACGGCAGGCAATTACTGTGAATGATTTATCATAGATGGCAGTTCTGTGGGTAGGTAAAGCAAGGATGGAATTATTAGTGGATCTGGTGTTAAGACTGTGATAAGAGGATAAGTATTTGAAATATGAAGTAAGGTATAATGGTTGTGAAGAATGAAGGATTTTATGGAGATGGCATAGGGAATGCACAGTGCGACGGATCTCTAGTCGGGGCCAAGATAGATGGTTATATGAAGGAGTTACGTGGTCATAGTACCGTAGGTTACAGACGTATCTCACACAAGCATTTTGACCACGTTGTAATCTGCTCAATAACTTGCCTCGAGCGTCTCTATAAATTGCGTCACAATAGTCGAAATGAGGGAAAACCAGACTTTCTACCAACATTTTTTTGAGTTTTTCAGGAAATAAGTATTTATACCCGCGCAGCGTGTGCAATGCAGAGAATATTTTCTGGGCGATGTTCGTGATATGCGTTTTCCATGACATGTCATCATCGAAAGTAATGCCTAGGACTTTTACTGATGACGTGAATGGTATGTTAGTATTACACAACCTTATAGATGGAATCTCTGGTCGATTGACCTTCGTGAGTAGTTTTGGGTATCCAAGGATGATGGCTTGCGTTTTAGCTGGGTTTAACCTAAGCCCACATCTCAAAGACCAAGAAGAAAATGATGTTAGATCCTGATTTATTTTGTCTATGGCCGAAAGTATTAGATTTGGAGATGTATGGAGGTACATTTGTACATCATCAGCATAAATATGGTATTTGCAATGCGTTAGGTTTTGGGAGACATCATTAATGTAAATAGAAAAAAGAAGGGGTCCTAACACTGACCCTTGGGGCACACCACACTGCACAGACCGCCAAGTTGATTTGTTTATTCTATCTGTAACACACTGCCGACGGCCATGCAGGTAGGAATGCAACCAAAGGAGGGCGCTGTCCGAGAAATGGAGGGAATACAATTTCGAGAGCAAAATGTCAATGTCAACAGAGTCAAAAGCTTTGCTCAAATCTAGGAGTATTAAAACTGTCACTTCCTTGTTGTCCATAGCTTCTCGGATGTCTTCTGTGACCTTCAGTAGTGCCGTTGTAGTACTGTGTGCTTGACGAAAACCAGATTGTAGTGGGTCAAATAAGTTGTAAGTCGTCATGTAGTCTGTTATTTGTCTATGAGCGATGAACTCTAGCGCTTTGGATAAAGCAGAAAGTATGCAGATGGCTCTGTAGTCAGATGGTTCAGAAGGGGAAGCTACTTTTTTTAGAGGACGTATAATGCCCGCTTTCCATATTTCGGGAAATGTGCTGTCTACAAGGGAAGAGTTAAATATGTTAATTAGTGCAGGTAATATCACATCCAAAATAATTTTTATCATCTCTATTCCTATCCTGTCATTTCCTTTTGCCGTTGATGTTATCCGATTTATAGCAAACCTGACTTGTGAGTGGGTTGCTGGACGGAAGTAGAAGTTTTCTCTATCTGTTCGCGTCTTTGCATAATTCCCGTCTAGAACTTCCTGTTTCAGCGCTGCATTTAATGTGCAGTTAGATGAAAAATGATCGTTCAGTTTTTCCAAGGGTATATTTATTTCGTCATCGTCTCGTCCTTTGGTAATTCCAAAGCTCTTTATGGATTTCCACAACACAGCTGTTGAAACATTTGGTTGAATTAAACTGTGGGCGTGTCGTAGTTTCGCATTTCTAATCTGTTGGGTCGTAGCGTTTCTCAGTCTCTTATAGTTCAGTAGATTGTCAGGAGTGCAATGTTTCTTAACTCGTCTATAAGTAGCATCGCGTTCAGCCATTAGTGCTCTGATCTCATCTGAGAGCCAGGGAGCTGGCTTCCGCGTAACTCGAGCCTTCTTTTCAGGGGCGTGTCTATCATACAGTTCAGTCATATGTTGATTGAAGAGAGTCACTTTGTCATTTATGTTTTTAAGTTTAAATATGTCATGCCATGGCACTGCAACTGCGTCTTGTAAAAGTTTAATCTTATCAATTCTTCGTAGATCTCTATATGAAATTATTTTCGATTTGAACTTGGGACTTTTGATAGAATAGGCCATAAATATAGCATCATGTCGCGATATACCCGGGACACTAATTTGACCGTGATGAAGAACTAATTCAGGTTGGTTAGTGGCAATGAGATCAATTAAGGTGTGTGATGTGTCTGTGTGATGTGTAGCGCTGAGAGGGAGAAACGTTAAATTGCAAGCTTTAAATGAAGTTAAAAGTTGGGTTGTCTGAGGAGAGTTAGGTTCAAGAAGGTTTATGTTAAAGTCGCCCATTATAATTATATTTGAGTAATCAGTTACTAAATCTTGTATTTGAGTCTCTAGATCGCATAAAAAACCCGCTTTCGGTGGCTTATATACTACACCCAGAAGACATTTAACTTCACTCACAGTTATTTCCAGGAACATGAACTCAGGTTTTCGCTCGTACGGACCTGGAGACCTACAGATTATTTTAGGGCGTAAGCTGGTCATAACATACGCAGCGGTACCCCCGGAGGGCTTATTTAATCTGTCGGATCTAAGAAATGTATAACCCGCCAGCTGCAGTCTTTCTATTGCGTGATGTGGTTTTAACCAAGATTCAGAGATTAATATTGCGTGGAAACTGGGAGGCATAAATAGGGCTTTTATTTCGTCCATTCGCGCCTCCGCAAGGAGGCTTTGAGCGTTTATATGGCAAATCTTTAAAGCATTACTGTACGGAGAAAGCTGGTGGTTAATGATGTCCCTTGTCGACTGGGAATGGCAAGAAAGCTCAGATGACAATAGGTGTATGTTGCCTGCACAGCTGGTTCCAGCGCCATTGGGGGAGGGTGGAGTAAGTGAAAGGTTTTGAGGAATGTTTGCAAGGAAGAGGGGAGCCTGTTCGTTTGTCTCAAGTTCGTTATCAGGGGGACTGTAAATTACGTTGTTCTCCGTTATGTTGGAGATGATTATGACAATAATGGGAATGAAATGGAAATAACAATTTACAGCGATCAATACGATAATAGCAATGTGTCAATAATGTAAGTGGAAATAAACACGACAAAAATAAGGCACTGAACCCAGTCTACCGCTACTAACACCAGTCTACCACTACGGCAAGCAAAAGTAAGCTATATTACTAATTACGTTCTAATAGAGAGTTAAAGTTAAAAATTACGGTATGCTACAAGGTTAACTCTAAAATTAAACTACAATAGAAAGTAACAAAATGTTGTGATCATTTCTCCCGCATATCACTTTAGTTCATTTAACTGTTCCATAGTGCACACTTTAAACTTATTTGATCCTATTTTTATATTGATTACTCCGTCAATGCTCCATACCTGGCGTACACCGAACCTCGAAATTGCCTCCTTGAGGACTGCGAGTCTTGTTGCAGTCAGATCCTCTCTTATTGTGACCGCCATTCCCTTAAGGCCTCTTTTCTTGTGGAAGATTTCACTCCGCTTACGGTAGGAAACGAATTTCACTATGAGAGGTCGTGGCTTCGCACCCAGTCGTCTTCCAATGCGATGGCTCCTGTCAATGTCCCGAAGGTCAAGGTCGACACCAAGATCTCTTGCGATGCTTATTGCGATGACATCGGGATCTTCTCCTTCCTTTTCCGGAATGCCGAAAATACGGATACTTTGCCGGCGCTGGTATTGCTCCAGTTCATCTTGCTTGTTTTTAAAGTCGCTTTTGATTTTTACAAGTTCCTTGTCCTTAGCCTGAAGCTGATCTTGTAATAGTTTGACACTTTCCTTGTATTCCGCTCTTAGTTCCTGGAGCTGCAACATTAGGGGCTGTAACTGTTCGGCTACGGCTACGGCTACGGCCTGCTTAACGAGTTCTTGTATGCTGGCGCCATGCGGCGGGCTGGCTTGGGGAAGCTTCTTAGGAGCCATTATGACAACTTAGTAGTAGAACACTGATAGTTTACTGTATTTAGCTGCACACGTTGAACTTCAGCACGAATGTAATAACGTCTTTATCACTTCAAGCACGTTGAACTTCAGCACGAATGTAATTCTTTATCACTTCAAGCACTATATCACCTGCAATTTACAATTTTTGCGAGAGAAAGTTTGCGCGCGACTAGCAGCTAGCGGCCATTGATAAAGGATTTTGAACAGACCCATCAAACCTTGTACATCACTGCAGTACACTAACAAGTCATTTTGAGCAAAATATTGTGTGAATATCAAGTCACTTTTTCTGTAAAATTTAACAGACTTACCAGCTGCTAACAAATGTCTTTCATGCAGTCTTGACCCTAAGAGCTCTGCTTTATCCTTTGTCAGTCACAGGTCATGGACTAAACCATTTAGATCTGGCTGAGTGAACAGGAGAGGGCTCTCATCTGTGCCTACTTCAAACTCAGTATCATCTGTCTCCTGCACGGTACCTGTGTCATCAATGTCGACTGCATCTAATGTCGGCAGAGATTGTGGTATAGGTATATCTGGGCCATGTGGAACAGGACGAATTGCTGAGCTAATGTTGTTCGGATACTCAATACTCTTTTTGTTTTTCTTTTTGAAACCCGTAACCTTACAAGAGCAGAATTAGTAGTCGTCTGTATGATTTTGTTGGTCCCGCCAGACCATAGGGATAGCAAATCGTAATGACTTCTTCCTTTCTGATGCCCACAGTCATAAATCTTCTACACACACACACACACACACCCTGCGCGCGCGTGCGCGCGAGACCTTTCTCACGTAGCCAGTAATGTTTCTTCGGTCTTTTCTCACCACAGGTTCACCACTAATGTAACAGAAACTGTTAGGATAGTTTACACAGCCTTGGGTAGACATTGTACACAAACACATACTTCCTTGCACAAACACATCACAGTGACAGACAGGTGCCGCCATTTGCAATGTGACAGTTTGCTGTGTGTTGCTAGGGGAGTTGAACCTATCTGTGTCGGTGCCACGTAAAGCAACTAGCAAAAAAATATGGGGGGGAGAGAGTTTAACAGCTGAAAGCGATGTGCCACTTCTGAGCTTCATATGGTGTTTTGGTGTATACTACTATTATTTCAAAATATGCGAATGTGCAAAAACTGTGGGTGATATGACTTGAGTATCATTTTTAAATTCATGAGGTCGAAATACATAAAGAATGCCTACATTTTCGAAAAAAGGTTTTGTGACCTTGGAAGTTGTTGCACTGTTGTTATTTACAACCTATTTTAATGTAATTACCCCAATGAAGAGTGTGGGCAAAATAAAAATGACCCGGAAAATATTTAGAATAGGACCAACGCGGGACTGACCCATGTTAATGAACATCACAGAAGATGCTGAAAATTGATGTCGTTTCAGCACTGTGCCAATTTATCAAACTGTGAGACACATGTAACAGCTCTGCCTACAGGATGGCAGCAATAGCGTTTTCAATGTTCTGCTGTAGCTCTTCCAGTGTACGAGGATTGCTGAAGTACACCTAATCCTTCAATTTGCCCCGCAGGTAAAAATCACAGGGAGAGATCAGGCAACTGAGGTAGCCAGTTGATTGCACTCCCTCTGTTGACTGTCCTCTCCCCTACAAACATCTCGTGCACTCATGACAAGGTTGTCAAGGCGGTGTGTGCTGTTGCTCCATCCTGCTTGAAAATATCCACACTGTCGTTCATCTTCTGTGAGATGATCCACATATGGATTAAACAGTGTCTGGACATACCGGTTAGCATTAAAAGTTTGGTGAAAGAATCGTGTTACGATGCAGACAGCAGACATTGCGAACCACACACCAATCTTGAGATTATGCAACGGCTTTTCGATATACTGATGGGGATTTTCTGATGCATAATGCCGCGTGTTCTGCAAGTTCACATATCCTGCCAGGCTGAACCAGGCTTCATCTGAAGAAATGACAAACTAAGGATCCAAAAGTCCTGACTCCGTTTCTCTCAAGCCACCAGCAAAACTCATCATGCCAAGGTTCATCAGGATGCTTTAATGCATGCACAAAAGTGAATTTGTAAGGATAGTAATGCAGGTCATTTTTGATAATGTTTTGACACGACCTCTTAATTCTCATTTGCACAGGCAAATGGTGTTGACATTCAGTCTGACTTTGTTCCAGGCTTCCCTTCATTCGAGCAATGTTTGCTGGTTGTCAAGCTCTTTTTGGATAGTTACAGCTTTTATTCGCTACAGAGCCCATTTTGTGCCATTTTGCCACTCAATTCTGCATTACAGGCTTTGCTGGAGGTTTTGCCAAAGTACCTCCAGTCAAACTCCTGCACAAACAGTTCCACACAGGTTTTCCACAAAACGTGCTCTGCACAACACTCGACAATTAACTGGCACAGTTTTCAAAAAAGACACTATGATAGGCGCAGTTTTATCGTGAGTACTATTTTGTGTTGCATTCAACTGATCACTAAACATGTCTGCTCCTCTCACTCACTCGTAATGACACAGTGACTTACTCGGGACAGAGCATGCGGGAAATGTGCACGCGCAAACATGTGACAGCAACCGATTGGTGCACCGAAATCACGGATTCCAGCATTATCCGTGGTGGGCAGTTCTCCTGTTCATTAACAAGGGACAATTCCATGTCAGTCTTATAAATATATTCTGGGCCAGTTTTATTTTGCCCACCTGGTATTAACATCTAGGTACTTAACCCTCTACTGCATACTGTTGCCATTAGGCAACAAATAACTTTTCACCTGTGTAAATGGATACATATTATAGACAGAGGTAGTTTTACGGCACACCTTCAACTGTACAGTCAATTAAACAGATATCCCAGTGATGCCTTGTTTTTTTTTTACATAACATAAGACAAAACAGCCCTACAACCAAAGGTACTCCTTCCACCCCGGCAACATCCACGCGAACCAACCACCGTTTATTTTACGTGGGCCCTCCCCATCATATTACCACAGGCTTCAGGAGTACCTCTGGCTCAACCTCAAAGACATTACTGCCCTACGGTCGTGCAAGTATACTTGCGCCCTGCAATACGTACCCATGGCCAGTAGGCAGTAATGTTTGGTCTTTGAATGTTAAAAGCTTAGCGTAAAATCGTGGAAAATCGTATATATTCCAATATGGCAATCCACATCACATACGAGTGTTAAGCTGTTAGGCCCAGTTAAGAATTGCTGGTATATCTAAACCATTGAGCGTATGTTGAGCATTAAAGCTTGAAATTTTCTTCACCAAACGAAAACTAATTCATGCAGTAGAGGGTTAAAAGCAGTCCCCATGAGGTACATTCACTCCAACACAGTAACTAGAACTACGGACACTTTTACTAGGGGTGAAACTTACAAGTTGACATTTCACCCCATTTATCAGCATACCACTGCCTGCTGTACATCGCACAACTTTGTTAAGGTATTTTTTGTAGTTGTCACAATCCTGTAACTCATTTATTATTCTATACAGTATATAGTCATCTGTAGAAAGCCATATTTGTGATTCCAGTTCTTTACTCATGTCATCTATAAAATAAAACACACGTCCAATAACACTACATTGTGGGAACACAGTCATTAAAGGATCAGATAATGCTTCACCTACTCTCATTCTCCGAGTTCTATTTTCTAGAAACTTTGTATGTACGAAGGTTGGAACTTAAATAGTGGCAACTATTTATTTACAACAGATACAAAAGAGTTACATGTTAGCAACCTTTACTGTCCTTCAATGTAGTCACCAGCATTGTGTATAACCCGTTGCCAGCAATGTGGAATCGTAGTATATCTTTAGCAGAGCCTGTTCTGTTGATGGTGCAAATGGAGCGGTCTACTGCCTACTACAACAGTTCTGAAGCAAATGTTCACGAATCGTCCGGTTTCGATCACTGTCCAGTAACGCGGCAAGAGTATGCACTTCTTCACTCGTACGACGACCTGCCCGATGAATGTCCGCCACAGTTTGCTGAACATCATTGAAGGTTTTTACCCAACGTGCCACTGTTCTGTAAAGCAATGCAGATTCCCCGTAAGCCTCTTGAAGACCTTAATGACACTGTCGTGCTGTATGACCTCTGGCACATTCAATCTCGATCCAACTCAGTTGTTCCTGTTTTTAAAACATAGTGACAACATTACGTTAGACCGCTAGCTCACACGTAACTGTGTTTCTCTTGCTTGTGCGCACGCAGGTGATGTGGGAAGGTCGAGTCCATTTGCTCTGAGGTAAGGTAGGTATGTAACCAACGTGTGCTATCAGCAACAATATTAGATTCCGTTGCATAGCGTCTCCACAGCAGTGTTGCCACTATTTTAAGTTCCAACCCTCGTATATACAGGGTGTTTCTATATTCCCATTAGACTTCGAGGGCTTGCAGTGGGGACCAAGACAGTTAAGTTTAGCATAGGAACTTGTGTCTGGAAACGTACCGTCTTCCCGCTACCCGCAAAAAACCACCGCAGCACAGATTCAAATCTCCCGCATTTTCAGCGCCACTGACTAGAGTATATACGTCATTGAATGACCAATGTGATGCCCCATACCCCTACAGATTTGTTGACATTCCATACCATTCAGTTGAGTGTGTGATCCGCACGGAGATGTGTTGTACCTGCTGTTATACTTGTGATTTTCGTTCATACTACAGTACTGTCCCTGTCAAATTTGGCGATCTCGAGAATATTTCCAACAAATTAATATTAAAAGTTTTATTGTCTGCCAGGAGCTGTAATTTGTCATTTGGGAAGTAGTCAGTGAGCTCCAAACCAGTTTTTTTCTTCATTCAGAGGGGCGATGTATTGATCCAGCTTCGACAAGGCCAAGGTAAATCACGTGAAGAGCCCATGTGCTGTCCTGCCACGCGCGAACGACTGACAGCCAGCTTCTCGAACAGTCTGAGCCAATTACAAGAGATCCGATAACCAATTATCGTCTTCGTAGAGTACACGCCTCCCAAGCCAAGGATATAAAAAGCCTTGTTCCGAGTAAATCACTCTCTTGGATGTTCGATTCTCTGCTGGATAACTCTCTGGTGTGCGATTCTACTCTACGACGCTACGTTACTCGACCACGTGGGAAAATAACTTTGCAGTATGAGCAGACGCCCGTTCTGCCACAATTTAGTGGAATAGTTAACTCCTATGGAGTAAAATTCAACTTAAAAACCAAGTTAAGTGTGACTATCCAGAAGAATATTCAGTAATTCTGCGTGTGTTTGTGCCTATATTAACATTTACTGTCTCAGTTACAGCTTTCACGCCTGGAACGCAACAGAAGTCAACCTGAAGATCGCAGCACATCAAGATGGATAATTCTTCAAGAATCTACACCTCAACTTCATTGTGGGATGTCTACTGCCGTGTCTCCATGGATTTCTAAAATGTGAGGCGTATCTGGTCAGGAGGAGGTGACTGACCGGGGAAATGCTGGAATGATTGACTACTACCTGGGATCGAACCTCATCTAAAACTTGAGTACCATTTAACAATTTTATTTCTGTCTCATCTTTGTAAAACTAGAGGTCTTTCTTCTTTAAATCGTAGATCTATTAGTTTTGTTGTAGTTAGAAACGTTTCATTTTTCCATTTCTTGAGGTGTCGTGGTGGTTGAGTCATGTGTGTGAATGAAATTTGGAACCTATTAGATTAGATGTGTAGTCTGTCTTTGAATGATTTCCCTTGCATATGAGTTAGGTATCTAAAAATCACTGACCACGCAATAAACCTTATTTCTTTGTAATATTGAAATTAATCAGACTTGAATTTACGTGTACAACTTGTGAGATAGGGTCGAACCTAGTGTCTCTTTAAGATCACTTGTATATTTTAGGATCGAGTCATCTAATTTTTTGATATTTCATGAGAATTGATAGATGTAATAATCACTTGAGTAATAATAAAATTAACGAAAGATCGGGTAAAAAGAGAATTAAACGCTCGTGAGCCATAACTTATCTTAGATTCCTCATATATGCGAGATTTAATGTGCTCTGTCATGAAGTGTCTGGAATATGGCAAATCCTGCAGGATACTTATTATGTAATTGGCAATTGAAGAATTTATTTGTGATAACTGACTTGTTCTTGTGTCATTGGGAGCACAAGGGAACTTATTGTAAGTAGAGCACGTGTTGCATGTATTTCACGGATAGGGAATAATAATGCGATTGAGGCTCACGAACGCGATAGTTGCGATTTGTAACCCATGTGATAGCAGTGATTATGGATTTTATTGGAATCTTCAATTATATTTCCAAAATTTAGATGAATCTCCATCGTTGTGAGAAGAATATTTCAACCCAAGTGATATCCCTAATTTCGATCACTAGTCACTATTGATGATAGAATAATTTCCGTACACGAATTTATCTTCTACTGAATGTTGACGTGGCCATGCTTAAAATTAAAGAATAAACTTATAAGGGCACGATTCGATGTAAATAATGTATATAAAAGTACGTGTTTCCCTGTATGAATGTGGTGCGTGTGTGTAAATACGAGCATTTTCCATGTATCTTGATTGTTCCATTTGATTTTATCTGGTCGTGTACTTGTGGCGACACAGATTACGTTCATCGTTGTGTGCCACCTTGAGAAGTTATTTTTGCGCTCTTAAGGGAAAATTTAATAAGTTTAAATCGAGGAAGACTAGAAGAGGATTTTATTTTGTTGATTAGTATGATTTAAAAGGAAAGATCGTCTCGTTATTTTCACAAAGGCAAACGATTTGTAAAGTAAATTATTATTTAATTAGCTCACACGTGGATAACAAAATTCTCCAAGACATTTATATTTAAAATTTCAAAACTTTTTAAAATTAATTTGAAATGTGAATTCCATGCAGATGTCAGAATTAAATGTTCACAAACGGCATAATTATCTTGAATTCTAATGATAATGAGTCACAATAATTAACTGAAGAATAATTATTTAAAATATAAATTATAATTGCCATGCGGATAATGTAGTGAGATACATTAATTAGAATCATGATCGTGTGATGGTAAAGAACATGTTACTCAAACAAGGCTAGAGATTATTAATAATAATAATAATAATAATAATAATAAAAATAATAATAATAACAATAACAACAATTAAGAAAATTTGAAATTAACTTTGACTTTTATTAAAGCTTATGCTAGTGTAATTGACAAATGTTATATATTTTAAATGTTGAAATTTATCAGAATTCAGCTGAAACCACGTGCTGAGACTACTCTCAATTCATAAAACCTCTAGCAACTTTTATTGTGGAACCATAAGCGAGACAGCTGTCTAATTATTTTGTAAAAACCCTTTTGTTAAAGTTTTGAATTCTTTCAAACAAGTATTTAATTTTAAAAGGCAGTAGAGGCCTAATTTTTCTTTGATTTTCATTCCAGAATCATAAGGCTGGATGTCGAGAAATACATGTGATTCTCAAACACTGCGGAAGAAAAGAATATTATGAAAGTTCATTGTAAAACAAAACCATCAAGGATATATTTTTTTTTTGTGATATGCTTATGTC